>NW_027368123.1:0-52177 GCF_046119375.1 Phyllobates terribilis
ATCATGCTAGGATTAACAGGAAAAAGCTAAAAATTTCAGAATTGCACCGTGCAATGTGGAGATATTACTGTTTGTGCATTTACAATATTCATTGATTTTTGCCATTGAAAAACATGTTTTTCATATACCAGAAATGTTTGAAGCTACTGACTGAATGAAAGGAGCTGGCATCTCACTCTCTTTGAATCTTCTTTATCATGCTAGGATTAACAGGAAAAAGCTAAAAATTTCAGAATTGCACCTTGCAATGTGGAGATATTACTGTTTGTGCATTTACAATATTCATTGATTTTTGCCATTGAAAAACGTCCAGAAATGTTTGAAGCTACTGACTGAATGAAAGGAGCTGGCATCTCACTCTCTTTGAATCTTCTTTATCATGCTAGGATTAGCAGGAAAAAGCAAAAAATTTCAGAATTGCACCGTGCAATGTGGAGATATTACTGTTTGTGCATTTACAATATTCATTGATTTTTGCCATTGAAAAACATGTTTTTCATATACCAGAAATGTTTGAAGCTACTGACTGAATGAAAGGAGCTGGCATCTCACTCTCTTTGAATCTTCTTTATCATGCTAGGATTAACAGGAAAAAGCTAAAAATTTCAGAATTGCACCTTGCAATGTGGAGATATTACTGTTTGTGCATTTACAATATTCATTGATTTTTGCCATTGAAAAACGTCCAGAAATGTTTGAAGCTACTGACTGAATGAAAGGAGCTGGCATCTCACTCTCTTTGAATCTTCTTTATCATGCTAGGATTAGCAGGAAAAAGCAAAAAATTTCAGAATTGCACCTTGCAATGTGGAGATATTACTGTTTGTGCATTTACAATATTCATTGATTTTTGCCATTGAAAAACATGTTTTTCATATACCAGAAATGTTTGAAGCTACTGACTGAATGAAAGGAGCTGGCATCTCACTCTCTTTGAATCTTCTTTATCATGCTAGGATTAACAGGAAAAAGCTAAAAATTTCAGAATTGCACCTTGCAATGTGGAGATATTACTGTTTGTGCATTTACAATATTCATTGATTTTTGCCATTGAAAAACGTCCAGAAATGTTTGAAGCTACTGACTGAATGAAAGGAGCTGGCATCTCACTCTCTTTGAATCTTCTTTATCATGCTAGGATTAGCAGGAAAAAGCAAAAAATTTCAGAATTGCACCGTGCAATGTGGAGATATTACTGTTTGTGCATTTACAATATTCATTGATTTTTGCCATTGAAAAACATGTTTTTCATATACCAGAAATGTTTGAAGCTACTGACTGAATGAAAGGAGCTGGCATCTCACTCTCTTTGAATCTTCTTTATCATGCTAGGATTAACAGGAAAAAGCTAAAAATTTCAGAATTGCACCGTGCAATGTGGAGATATTACTGTTTGTGCATTTACAATATTCATTGATTTTTGCCATTGAAAAACATGTTTTTCATATACCAGAAATGTTTGAAGCTACTGACTGAATGAAAGGAGCTGGCATCTCACTCTCTTTGAATCTTCTTTATCATGCTAGGATTAACAGGAAAAAGCTAAAAATTTCAGAATTGCACCGTGCAATGTGGAGATATTACTGTTTGTGCATTTACAATATTCATTGATTTTTGCCATTGAAAAACATGTTTTTCATATACCAGAAATGTTTGAAGCTACTGACTGAATGAAAGGAGCTGGCATCTCACTCTCTTTGAATCTTCTTTATCATGCTAGGATTAGCAGGAAAAAGCTAAAAATTTCAGAATTGCACCTTGCAATGTGGAGATATTACTGTTTGTGCATTTACAATATTCATTGATTTTTGCCATTGAAAAACATGTTTTTCATATACCAGAAATGTTTGAAGCTACTGACTGAATGAAAGGAGCTGGCATCTCACTCTCTTTGAATCTTCTTTATCATGCTAGGATTAGCAGGAAAAAGCAAAAAATTTCAGAATTGCACCGTGCAATGTGGAGATATTACTGTTTGTGCATTTACAATATTCATTGATTTTTGCCATTGAAAAACATGTTTTTCATATACCAGAAATGTTTGAATCTACTGACTGAATGAAAGGAGCTGGCATCTCACTCTCTTTGAATCTTCTTTATCATGCTAGGATTAGCAGGAAAAAGCAAAAAATTTCAGAATTGCACCTTGCAATGTGGAGATATTACTGTTTGTGCATTTACAATATTCATTGATTTTTGCCATTGAAAAACATGTTTTTCATATACCAGAAATGTTTGAAGCTACTGACTGAATGAAAGGAGCTGGCATCTCACTCTCTTTGAATCTTCTTTATCATGCTAGGATTAACAGGAAAAAGCTAAAAATTTCAGAATTGCACCTTGCAATGTGGAGATATTACTGTTTGTGCATTTACAATATTCATTGATTTTTGCCATTGAAAAACGTCCAGAAATGTTTGAAGCTACTGACTGAATGAAAGGAGCTGGCATCTCACTCTCTTTGAATCTTCTTTATCATGCTAGGATTAGCAGGAAAAAGCAAAAAATTTCAGAATTGCACCTTGCAATGTGGAGATATTACTGTTTGTGCATTTACAATATTCATTGATTTTTGCCATTGAAAAACATGTTTTTCATATACCAGAAATGTTTGAAGCTACTGACTGAATGAAAGGAGCTGGCATCTCACTCTCTTTGAATCTTCTTTATCATGCTAGGATTAACAGGAAAAAGCTAAAAATTTCAGAATTGCACCTTGCAATGTGGAGATATTACTGTTTGTGCATTTACAATATTCATTGATTTTTGCCATTGAAAAACGTCCAGAAATGTTTGAAGCTACTGACTGAATGAAAGGAGCTGGCATCTCACTCTCTTTGAATCTTCTTTATCATGCTAGGATTAGCAGGAAAAAGCAAAAAATTTCAGAATTGCACCTTGCAATGTGGAGATATTACTGTTTGTGCATTTACAATATTCATTGATTTTTGCCATTGAAAAACATGTTTTTCATATAATAGAAATGTTTGAAGCTACTGACTGAATGAAAGGAGCTGGCATCTCACTCTCTTTGAATCTTCTTTATCATGCTAGGATTAACAGGAAAAAGCTAAAAATTTCAGAATTGCACCGTGCAATGTGGAGATATTACTGTTTGTGCATTTACAATATTCATTGATTTTTGCCATTGAAAAACATGTTTTTCATATACCAGAAATGTTTGAAGCTACTGACTGAATGAAAGGAGCTGGCATCTCACTCTCTTTGAATCTTCTTTATCATGCTAGGATTAACAGGAAAAAGCTAAAAATTTCAGAATTGCACCTTGCAATGTGGAGATATTACTGTTTGTGCATTTACAATATTCATTGATTTTTGCCATTGAAAAACGTCCAGAAATGTTTGAAGCTACTGACTGAATGAAAGGAGCTGGCATCTCACTCTCTTTGAATCTTCTTTATCATGCTAGGATTAGCAGGAAAAAGCAAAAAATTTCAGAATTGCACCGTGCAATGTGGAGATATTACTGTTTGTGCATTTACAATATTCATTGATTTTTGCCATTGAAAAACATGTTTTTCATATACCAGAAATGTTTGAAGCTACTGACTGAATGAAAGGAGCTGGCATCTCACTCTCTTTGAATCTTCTTTATCATGCTAGGATTAACAGGAAAAAGCTAAAAATTTCAGAATTGCACCTTGCAATGTGGAGATATTACTGTTTGTGCATTTACAATATTCATTGATTTTTGCCATTGAAAAACGTCCAGAAATGTTTGAAGCTACTGACTGAATGAAAGGAGCTGGCATCTCACTCTCTTTGAATCTTCTTTATCATGCTAGGATTAGCAGGAAAAAGCAAAAAATTTCAGAATTGCACCTTGCAATGTGGAGATATTACTGTTTGTGCATTTACAATATTCATTGATTTTTGCCATTGAAAAACATGTTTTTCATATACCAGAAATGTTTGAAGCTACTGACTGAATGAAAGGAGCTGGCATCTCACTCTCTTTGAATCTTCTTTATCATGCTAGGATTAACAGGAAAAAGCTAAAAATTTCAGAATTGCACCGTGCAATGTGGAGATATTACTGTTTGTGCATTTACAATATTCATTGATTTTTGCCATTGAAAAACGTCCAGAAATGTTTGAAGCTACTGACTGAATGAAAGGAGCTGGCATCTCACTCTCTTTGAATCTTCTTTATCATGCTAGGATTAGCAGGAAAAAGCAAAAAATTTCAGAATTGCACCGTGCAATGTGGAGATATTACTGTTTGTGCATTTACAATATTCATTGATTTTTGCCATTGAAAAACATGTTTTTCATATACCAGAAATGTTTGAAGCTACTGACTGAATGAAAGGAGCTGGCATCTCACTCTCTTTGAATCTTCTTTATCATGCTAGGATTAACAGGAAAAAGCTAAAAATTTCAGAATTGCACCGTGCAATGTGGAGATATTACTGTTTGTGCATTTACAATATTCATTGATTTTTGCCATTGAAAAACATGTTTTTCATATACCAGAAATGTTTGAAGCTACTGACTGAATGAAAGGAGCTGGCATCTCACTCTCTTTGAATCTTCTTTATCATGCTAGGATTAACAGGAAAAAGCTAAAAATTTCAGAATTGCACCTTGCAATGTGGAGATATTACTGTTTGTGCATTTACAATATTCATTGATTTTTGCCATTGAAAAACGTCCAGAAATGTTTGAAGCTACTGACTGAATGAAAGGAGCTGGCATCTCACTCTCTTTGAATCTTCTTTATCATGCTAGGATTAGCAGGAAAAAGCAAAAAATTTCAGAATTGCACCTTGCAATGTGGAGATATTACTGTTTGTGCATTTACAATATTCATTGATTTTTGCCATTGAAAAACATGTTTTTCATATACCAGAAATGTTTGAAGCTACTGACTGAATGAAAGGAGCTGGCATCTCACTCTCTTTGAATCTTCTTTATCATGCTAGGATTAACAGGAAAAAGCTAAAAATTTCAGAATTGCACCTTGCAATGTGGAGATATTACTGTTTGTGCATTTACAATATTCATTGATTTTTGCCATTGAAAAACGTCCAGAAATGTTTGAAGCTACTGACTGAATGAAAGGAGCTGGCATCTTACTCTCTTTGAATCTTCTTTATCATGCTAGGATTAGCAGGAAAAAGCAAAAAATTTCAGAATTGCACCGTGCAATGTGGAGATATTACTGTTTGTGCATTTACAATATTCATTGATTTTTGCCATTGAAAAACATGTTTTTCATATACCAGAAATGTTTGAAGCTACTGACTGAATGAAAGGAGCTGGCATCTCACTCTCTTTGAATCTTCTTTATCATGCTAGGATTAACAGGAAAAAGCTAAAAATTTCAGAATTGCACCGTGCAATGTGGAGATATTACTGTTTGTGCATTTACAATATTCATTGATTTTTGCCATTGAAAAACTTGTTTTTCATATACCAGAAATGTTTGAAGCTACTGACTGAATGAAAGGAGCTGGCATCTCACTCTCTTTGAATCTTCTTTATCATGCTAGGATTAACAGGAAAAAGCTAAAAATTTCAGAATTGCACCGTGCAATGTGGAGATATTACTGTTTGTGCATTTACAATATTCATTGATTTTTGCCATTGAAAAACATGTTTTTCATATACCAGAAATGTTTGAAGCTACTGACTGAATGAAAGGAGCTGGCATCTCACTCTCTTTGAATCTTCTTTATCATGCTAGGATTAGCAGGAAAAAGCTAAAAATTTCAGAATTGCACCGTGCAATGTGGAGATATTACTGTTTGTGCATTTACAATATTCATTGATTTTTGCCATTGAAAAACATGTTTTTCATATACCAGAAATGTTTGAAGCTACTGACTGAATGAAAGGAGCTGGCATCTCACTCTCTTTGAATCTTCTTTATCATGCTAGGATTAGCAGGAAAAAGCAAAAAATTTCAGAATTGCACCGTGCAATGTGGAGATATTACTGTTTGTGCATTTACAATATTCATTGATTTTTGCCATTGAAAAACATGTTTTTCATATACCAGAAATGTTTGAAGCTACTGACTGAATGAAAGGAGCTGGCATCTCACTCTCTTTGAATCTTCTTTATCATGCTAGGATTAACAGGAAAAAGCTAAAAATTTCAGAATTGCACCGTGCAATGTGGAGATATTACTGTTTGTGCATTTACAATATTCATTGATTTTTGCCATTGAAAAACATGTTTTTCATATACCAGAAATGTTTGAAGCTACTGACTGAATGAAAGGAGCTGGCATCTCACTCTCTTTGAATCTTCTTTATCATGCTAGGATTAGCAGGAAAAAGCAAAAAATTTCAGAATTGCACCGTGCAATGTGGAGATATTACTGTTTGTGCATTTACAATATTCATTGATTTTTGCCATTGAAAAACATGTTTTTCATATACCAGAAATGTTTGAAGCTACTGACTGAATGAAAGGAGCTGGCATCTCACTCTCTTTGAATCTTCTTTATCATGCTAGGATTAGCAGGAAAAAGCAAAAAATTTCAGAATTGCACCTTGCAATGTGGAGATATTACTGTTTGTGCATTTACAATATTCATTGATTTTTGCCATTGAAAAACATGTTTTTCATATACCAGAAATGTTTGAAGCTACTGACTGAATGAAAGGAGCTGGCATCTCACTCTCTTTGAATCTTCTTTATCATGCTAGGATTAACAGGAAAAAGCTAAAAATTTCAGAATTGCACCTTGCAATGTGGAGATATTACTGTTTGTGCATTTACAATATTCATTGATTTTTGCCATTGAAAAACGTCCAGAAATGTTTGAAGCTACTGACTGAATGAAAGGAGCTGGCATCTCACTCTCTTTGAATCTTCTTTAACATGCTAGGATTAGCAGGAAAAAGCAAAAAATTTCAGAATTGCACCTTGCAATGTGGAGATATTACTGTTTGTGCATTTACAATATTCATTGATTTTTGCCATTGAAAAACATGTTTTTCATATACCAGAAATGTTTGAAGCTACTGACTGAATGAAAGGAGCTGGCATCTCACTCTCTTTGAATCTTCTTTATCATGCTAGGATTAACAGGAAAAAGCTAAAAATTTCAGAATTGCACCGTGCAATGTGGAGATATTACTGTTTGTGCATTTACAATATTCATTGATTTTTGCCATTGAAAAACGTCCAGAAATGTTTGAAGCTACTGACTGAATGAAAGGAGCTGGCATCTCACTCTCTTTGAATCTTCTTTATCATGCTAGGATTAGCAGGAAAAAGCAAAAAATTTCAGAATTGCACCTTGCAATGTGGAGATATTACTGTTTGTGCATTTACAATATTCATTGATTTTTGCCATTGAAAAACATGTTTTTCATATACCAGAAATGTTTGAAGCTACTGACTGAATGAAAGGAGCTGGCATCTCACTCTCTTTGAATCTTCTTTATCATGCTAGGATTAACAGGAAAAAGCTAAAAATTTCAGAATTGCACCTTGCAATGTGGAGATATTACTGTTTGTGCATTTACAATATTCATTGATTTTTGCCATTGAAAAACATGTTTTTCATATACCAGAAATGTTTGAAGCTACTGACTGAATGAAAGGAGCTGGCATCTCACTCTCTTTGAATCTTCTTTATCATGCTAGGATTAACAGGAAAAAGCTAAAAATTTCAGAATTGCACCGTGCAATGTGGAGATATTACTGTTTGTGCATTTACAATATTCATTGATTTTTGCCATTGAAAAACATGTTTTTCATATACCAGAAATGTTTGAAGCTACTGACTGAATGAAAGGAGCTGGCATCTCACTCTCTTTGAATCTTCTTTATCATGCTAGGATTAACAGGAAAAAGCTAAAAATTTCAGAATTGCACCTTGCAATGTGGAGATATTACTGTTTGTGCATTTACAATATTCATTGATTTTTGCCATTGAAAAACGTCCAGAAATGTTTGAAGCTACTGACTGAATGAAAGGAGCTGGCATCTCACTCTCTTTGAATCTTCTTTATCATGCTTGGATTAGCAGGAAAAAGCAAAAAATTTCAGAATTGCACCGTGCAATGTGGAGATATTACTGTTTGTGCATTTACAATATTCATTGATTTTTGCCATTGAAAAACATGTTTTTCATATACCAGAAATGTTTGAAGCTACTGACTGAATGAAAGGAGCTGGCATCTCACTCTCTTTGAATCTTCTTTATCATGCTAGGATTAACAGGAAAAAGCTAAAAATTTCAGAATTGCACCTTGCAATGTGGAGATATTACTGTTTGTGCATTTACAATATTCATTGATTTTTGCCATTGAAAAACGTCCAGAAATGTTTGAAGCTACTGACTGAATGAAAGGAGCTGGCATCTCACTCTCTTTGAATCTTCTTTATCATGCTAGGATTAGCAGGAAAAAGCAAAAAATTTCAGAATTGCACCTTGCAATGTGGAGATATTACTGTTTGTGCATTTACAATATTCATTGATTTTTGCCATTGAAAAACATGTTTTTCATATACCAGAAATGTTTGAAGCTACTGACTGAATGAAAGGAGCTGGCATCTCACTCTCTTTGAATCTTCTTTATCATGCTAGGATTAGCAGGAAAAAGCAAAAAATTTCAGAATTGCACCGTGCAATGTGGAGATATTACTGTTTGTGCATTTACAATATTCATTGATTTTTGCCATTGAAAAACATGTTTTTCATATACCAGAAATGTTTGAAGCTACTGACTGAATGAAAGGAGCTGGCATCTCACTCTCTTTGAATCTTCTTTATCATGCTAGGATTAGCAGGAAAAAGCAAAAAATTTCAGAATTGCACCTTGCAATGTGGAGATATTACTGTTTGTGCATTTACAATATTCATTGATTTTTGCCATTGAAAAACATGTTTTTCATATACCAGAAATGTTTGAAGCTACTGACTGAATGAAAGGAGCTGGCATCTCACTCTCTTTGAATCTTCTTTATCATGCTAGGATTAACAGGAAAAAGCTAAAAATTTCAGAATTGCACCTTGCAATGTGGAGATATTACTGTTTGTGCATTTACAATATTCATTGATTTTTGCCATTGAAAAACGTCCAGAAATGTTTGAAGCTACTGACTGAATGAAAGGAGCTGGCATCTCACTCTCTTTGAATCTTCTTTAACATGCTAGGATTAGCAGGAAAAAGCAAAAAATTTCAGAATTGCACCTTGCAATGTGGAGATATTACTGTTTGTGCATTTACAATATTCATTGATTTTTGCCATTGAAAAACATGTTTTTCATATACCAGAAATGTTTGAAGCTACTGACTGAATGAAAGGAGCTGGCATCTCACTCTCTTTGAATCTTCTTTATCATGCTAGGATTAACAGGAAAAAGCTAAAAATTTCAGAATTGCACCGTGCAATGTGGAGATATTACTGTTTGTGCATTTACAATATTCATTGATTTTTGCCATTGAAAAACGTCCAGAAATGTTTGAAGCTACTGACTGAATGAAAGGAGCTGGCATCTCACTCTCTTTGAATCTTCTTTATCATGCTAGGATTAGCAGGAAAAAGCAAAAAATTTCAGAATTGCACCTTGCAATGTGGAGATATTACTGTTTGTGCATTTACAATATTCATTGATTTTTGCCATTGAAAAACATGTTTTTCATATACCAGAAATGTTTGAAGCTACTGACTGAATGAAAGGAGCTGGCATCTCACTCTCTTTGAATCTTCTTTATCATGCTAGGATTAACAGGAAAAAGCTAAAAATTTCAGAATTGCACCTTGCAATGTGGAGATATTACTGTTTGTGCATTTACAATATTCATTGATTTTTGCCATTGAAAAACGTCCAGAAATGTTTGAAGCTACTGACTGAATGAAAGGAGCTGGCATCTCACTCTCTTTGAATCTTCTTTATCATGCTAGGATTAGCAGGAAAAAGCAAAAAATTTCAGAATTGCACCTTGCAATGTGGAGATATTACTGTTTGTGCATTTACAATATTCATTGATTTTTGCCATTGAAAAACATGTTTTTCATATACCAGAAATGTTTGAAGCTACTGACTGAATGAAAGGAGCTGGCATCTCACTCTCTTTGAATCTTCTTTATCATGCTAGGATTAACAGGAAAAAGCTAAAAATTTCAGAATTGCACCGTGCAATGTGGAGATATTACTGTTTGTGCATTTACAATATTCATTGATTTTTGCCATTGAAAAACATGTTTTTCATATACCAGAAATGTTTGAAGCTACTGACTGAATGAAAGGAGCTGGCATCTCACTCTCTTTGAATCTTCTTTATCATGCTAGGATTAACAGGAAAAAGCTAAAAATTTCAGAATTGCACCTTGCAATGTGGAGATATTACTGTTTGTGCATTTACAATATTCATTGATTTTTGCAATTGAAAAACGTCCAGAAATGTTTGAAGCTACTGACTGAATGAAAGGAGCTGGCATCTCACTCTCTTTGAATCTTCTTTATCATGCTAGGATTAGCAGGAAAAAGCAAAAAATTTCAGAATTGCACCGTGCACTGTGGAGATATTACTGTTTGTGCATTTACAATATTCATTGATTTTTGCCATTGAAAAACATGTTTTTCATATACCAGAAATGTTTGAAGCTACTGACTGAATGAAAGGAGCTGGCATCTCACTCTCTTTGAATCTTCTTTATCATGCTAGGATTAACAGGAAAAAGCTAAAAATTTCAGAATTGCACCTTGCAATGTGGAGATATTACTGTTTGTGCATTTACAATATTCATTGATTTTTGCCATTGAAAAACGTCCAGAAATGTTTGAAGCTACTGACTGAATGAAAGGAGCTGGCATCTCACTATCTTTGAATCTTCTTTATCATGCTAGGATTAGCAGGAAAAAGCAAAAAATTTCAGAATTGCACCTTGCAATGTGGAGATATTACTGTTTGTGCATTTACAATATTCATTGATTTTTGCCATTGAAAAACATGTTTTTCATATACCAGAAATGTTTGAAGCTACTGACTGAATGAAAGGAGCTGGCATCTCACTCTCTTTGAATCTTCTTTATCATGCTAGGATTAACAGGAAAAAGCTAAAAATTTCAGAATTGCACCGTGCAATGTGGAGATATTACTGTTTGTGCATTTACAATATTCATTGATTTTTGCCATTGAAAAACGTCCAGAAATGTTTGAAGCTACTGACTGAATGAAAGGAGCTGGCATCTCACTCTCTTTGAATCTTCTTTATCATGCTAGGATTAGCAGGAAAAAGCAAAAAATTTCAGAATTGCACCGTGCAATGTGGAGATATTACTGTTTGTGCATTTACAATATTCATTGATTTTTGCCATTGAAAAACATGTTTTTCATATACCAGAAATGTTTGAAGCTACTGACTGAATGAAAGGAGCTGGCATCTCACTCTCTTTGAATCTTCTTTATCATGCTAGGATTAACAGGAAAAAGCTAAAAATTTCAGAATTGCACCGTGCAATGTGGAGATATTACTGTTTGTGCATTTACAATATTCATTGATTTTTGCCATTGAAAAACATGTTTTTCATATACCAGAAATGTTTGAAGCTACTGACTGAATGAAAGGAGCTGGCATCTCACTCTCTTTGAATCTTCTTTATCATGCTAGGATTAACAGGAAAAAGCTAAAAATTTCAGAATTGCACCTTGCAATGTGGAGATATTACTGTTTGTGCATTTACAATATTCATTGATTTTTGCCATTGAAAAACGTCCAGAAATGTTTGAAGCTACTGACTGAATGAAAGGAGCTGGCATCTCACTCTCTTTGAATCTTCTTTATCATGCTAGGATTAGCAGGAAAAAGCAAAAAATTTCAGAATTGCACCGTGCAATGTGGAGATATTACTGTTTGTGCATTTACAATATTCATTGATTTTTGCCATTGAAAAACATGTTTTTCATATACCAGAAATGTTTGAAGCTACTGACTGAATGAAAGGAGCTGGCATCTCACTCTCTTTGAATCTTCTTTATCATGCTAGGATTAACAGGAAAAAGCTAAAAATTTCAGAATTGCACCGTGCAATGTGGAGATATTACTGTTTGTGCATTTACAATATTCATTGATTTTTGCCATTGAAAAACATGTTTTTCATATACCAGAAATGTTTGAAGCTACTGACTGAATGAAAGGAGCTGGCATCTCACTCTCTTTGAATCTTCTTTATCATGCTAGGATTAACAGGAAAAAGCTAAAAATTTCAGAATTGCACCGTGCAATGTGGAGATATTACTGTTTGTGCATTTACAATATTCATTGATTTTTGCCATTGAAAAACATGTTTTTCATATACCAGAAATGTTTGAAGCTACTGACTGAATGAAAGGAGCTGGCATCTCACTCTCTTTGAATCTTCTTTATCATGCTAGGATTAGCAGGAAAAAGCTAAAAATTTCAGAATTGCACCGTGCAATGTGGAGATATTACTGTTTGTGCATTTACAATATTCATTGATTTTTGCCATTGAAAAACATGTTTTTCATATACCACAAATGTTTGAAGCTACTGACTGAATGAAAGGAGCTGGCATCTCACTCTCTTTGAATCTTCTTTATCATGCTAGGATTAGCAGGAAAAAGCAAAAAATTTCAGAATTGCACAGTGCAATGTGGAGATATTACTGTTTGTGCATTTACAATATTCATTGATTTTTGCCATTGAAAAACATGTTTTTCATATACCAGAAATGTTTGAAGCTACTGACTGAATGAAAGGAGCTGGCATCTCACTCTCTTTGAATCTTCTTTATCATGCTAGGATTAGCAGGAAAAAGCAAAAAATTTCAGAATTGCACCTTGCAATGTGGAGATATTACTGTTTGTGCATTTACAATATTCATTGATTTTTGCCATTGAAAAACATGTTTTTCATATACCAGAAATGTTTGAAGCTACTGACTGAATGAAAGGAGCTGGCATCTCACTCTCTTTGAATCTTCTTTATCATGCTAGGATTAACAGGAAAAAGCTAAAAATTTCAGAATTGCACCTTGCAATGTGGAGATATTACTGTTTGTGCATTTACAATATTCATTGATTTTTGCCATTGAAAAACGTCCAGAAATGTTTGAAGCTACTGACTGAATGAAAGGAGCTGGCATCTCACTCTCTTTGAATCTTCTTTAACATGCTAGGATTAGCAGGAAAAAGCAAAAAATTTCAGAATTGCACCTTGCAATGTGGAGATATTACTGTTTGTGCATTTACAATATTCATTGATTTTTGCCATTGAAAAACATGTTTTTCATATACCAGAAATGTTTGAAGCTACTGACTGAATGAAAGGAGCTGGCATCTCACTCTCTTTGAATCTTCTTTATCATGCTAGGATTAACAGGAAAAAGCTAAAAATTTCAGAATTGCACCGTGCAATGTGGAGATATTACTGTTTGTGCATTTACAATATTCATTGATTTTTGCCATTGAAAAACGTCCAGAAATGTTTGAAGCTACTGACTGAATGAAAGGAGCTGGCATCTCACTCTCTTTGAATCTTCTTTATCATGCTAGGATTAGCAGGAAAAAGCAAAAAATTTCAGAATTGCACCTTGCAATGTGGAGATATTACTGTTTGTGCATTTACAATATTCATTGATTTTTGCCATTGAAAAACATGTTTTTCATATACCAGAAATGTTTGAAGCTACTGACTGAATGAAAGGAGCTGGCATCTCACTCTCTTTGAATCTTCTTTATCATGCTAGGATTAACAGGAAAAAGCTAAAAATTTCAGAATTGCACCTTGCAATGTGGAGATATTACTGTTTGTGCATTTACAATATTCATTGATTTTTGCCATTGAAAAACGTCCAGAAATGTTTGAAGCTACTGACTGAATGAAAGGAGCTGGCATCTCACTCTCTTTGAATCTTCTTTATCATGCTAGGATTAGCAGGAAAAAGCAAAAAATTTCAGAATTGCACCTTGCAATGTGGAGATATTACTGTTTGTGCATTTACAATATTCATTGATTTTTGCCATTGAAAAACATGTTTTTCATATACCAGAAATGTTTGAAGCTACTGACTGAATGAAAGGAGCTGGCATCTCACTCTCTTTGAATCTTCTTTATCATGCTAGGATTAACAGGAAAAAGCTAAAAATTTCTGAATTGCACCGTGCAATGTGGAGATATTACTGTTTGTGCATTTACAATATTCATTGATTTTTGCCATTGAAAAACATGTTTTTCATATACCAGAAATGTTTGAAGCTACTGACTGAATGAAAGGAGCTGGCATCTCACTCTCTTTGAATCTTCTTTATCATGCTAGGATTAACAGGAAAAAGCTAAAAATTTCAGAATTGCACCTTGCAATGTGGAGATATTACTGTTTGTGCATTTACAATATTCATTGATTTTTGCCATTGAAAAACGTCCAGAAATGTTTGAAGCTACTGACTGAATGAAAGGAGCTGGCATCTCACTCTCTTTGAATCTTCTTTATCATGCTAGGATTAGCAGGAAAAAGCAAAAAATTTCAGAATTGCACCGTGCAATGTGGAGATATTACTGTTTGTGCATTTACAATATTCATTGATTTTTGCCATTGAAAAACATGTTTTTCATATACCAGAAATGTTTGAAGCTACTGACTGAATGAAAGGAGCTGGCATCTCACTCTCTTTGAATCTTCTTTATCATGCTAGGATTAACAGGAAAAAGCTAAAAATTTCAGAATTGCACCTTGCAATGTGGAGATATTACTGTTTGTGCATTTACAATATTCATTGATTTTTGCCATTGAAAAACGTCCAGAAATGTTTGAAGCTACTGACTGAATGAAAGGAGCTGGCATCTCACTATCTTTGAATCTTCTTTATCATGCTAGGATTAGCAGGAAAAAGCAAAAAATTTCAGAATTGCACCTTGCAATGTGGAGATATTACTGTTTGTGCATTTACAATATTCATTGATTTTTGCCATTGAAAAACATGTTTTTCATATACCAGAAATGTTTGAAGCTACTGACTGAATGAAAGGAGCTGGCATCTCACTCTCTTTGAATCTTCTTTATCATGCTAGGATTAACAGGAAAAAGCTAAAAATTTCAGAATTGCACCGTGCAATGTGGAGATATTACTGTTTGTGCATTTACAATATTCATTGATTTTTGCCATTGAAAAACGTCCAGAAATGTTTGAAGCTACTGACTGAATGAAAGGAGCTGGCATCTCACTCTCTTTGAATCTTCTTTATCATGCTAGGATTAGCAGGAAAAAGCAAAAAATTTCAGAATTGCACCGTGCAATGTGGAGATATTACTGTTTGTGCATTTACAATATTCATTGATTTTTGCCATTGAAAAACATGTTTTTCATATACCAGAAATGTTTGAAGCTACTGACTGAATGAAAGGAGCTGGCATCTCACTCTCTTTGAATCTTCTTTATCATGCTAGGATTAACAGGAAAAAGCTAAAAATTTCAGAATTGCACCGTGCAATGTGGAGATATTACTGTTTGTGCATTTACAATATTCATTGATTTTTGCCATTGAAAAACATGTTTTTCATATACCAGAAATGTTTGAAGCTACTGACTGAATGAAAGGAGCTGGCATCTCACTCTCTTTGAATCTTCTTTATCATGCTAGGATTAACAGGAAAAAGCTAAAAATTTCAGAATTGCACCTTGCAATGTGGAGATATTACTGTTTGTGCATTTACAATATTCATTGATTTTTGCCATTGAAAAACGTCCAGAAATGTTTGAAGCTACTGACTGAATGAAAGGAGCTGGCATCTCACTCTCTTTGAATCTTCTTTATCATGCTAGGATTAGCAGGAAAAAGCAAAAAATTTCAGAATTGCACCTTGCAATGTGGAGATATTACTGTTTGTGCATTTACAATATTCATTGATTTTTGCCATTGAAAAACATGTTTTTCATATACCAGAAATGTTTGAAGCTACTGACTGAATGAAAGGAGCTGGCATCTCACTCTCTTTGAATCTTCTTTATCATGCTAGGATTAACAGGAAAAAGCTAAAAATTTCAGAATTGCACCTTGCAATGTGGAGATATTACTGTTTGTGCATTTACAATATTCATTGATTTTTGCCATTGAAAAACGTCCAGAAATGTTTGAAGCTACTGACTGAATGAAAGGAGCTGGCATCTCACTCTCTTTGAATCTTCTTTAACATGCTAGGATTAGCAGGAAAAAGCAAAAAATTTCAGAATTGCACCTTGCAATGTGGAGATATTACTGTTTGTGCATTTACAATATTCATTGATTTTTGCCATTGAAAAACATGTTTTTCATATACCAGAAATGTTTGAAGCTACTGACTGAATGAAAGGAGCTGGCATCTCACTCTCTTTGAATCTTCTTTATCATGCTAGGATTAACAGGAAAAAGCTAAAAATTTCAGAATTGCACCGTGCAATGTGGAGATATTACTGTTTGTGCATTTACAATATTCATTGATTTTTGCCATTGAAAAACGTCCAGAAATGTTTGAAGCTACTGACTGAATGAAAGGAGCTGGCATCTCACTCTCTTTGAATCTTCTTTATCATGCTAGGATTAGCAGGAAAAAGCAAAAAATTTCAGAATTGCACCTTGCAATGTGGAGATATTACTGTTTGTGCATTTACAATATTCATTGATTTTTGCCATTGAAAAACATGTTTTTCATATACCAGAAATGTTTGAAGCTACTGACTGAATGAAAGGAGCTGGCATCTCACTCTCTTTGAATCTTCTTTATCATGCTAGGATTAACAGGAAAAAGCTAAAAATTTCAGAATTGCACCTTGCAATGTGGAGATATTACTGTTTGTGCATTTACAATATTCATTGATTTTTGCCATTGAAAAACGTCCAGAAATGTTTGAAGCTACTGACTGAATGAAAGGAGCTGGCATCTCACTCTCTTTGAATCTTCTTTATCATGCTAGGATTAGCAGGAAAAAGCAAAAAATTTCAGAATTGCACCTTGCAATGTGGAGATATTACTGTTTGTGCATTTACAATATTCATTGATTTTTGCCATTGAAAAACATGTTTTTCATATACCAGAAATGTTTGAAGCTACTGACTGAATGAAAGGAGCTGGCATCTCACTCTCTTTGAATCTTCTTTATCATGCTAGGATTAACAGGAAAAAGCTAAAAATTTCTGAATTGCACCGTGCAATGTGGAGATATTACTGTTTGTGCATTTACAATATTCATTGATTTTTGCCATTGAAAAACATGTTTTTCATATACCAGAAATGTTTGAAGCTACTGACTGAATGAAAGGAGCTGGCATCTCACTCTCTTTGAATCTTCTTTATCATGCTAGGATTAACAGGAAAAAGCTAAAAATTTCAGAATTGCACCTTGCAATGTGGAGATATTACTGTTTGTGCATTTACAATATTCATTGATTTTTGCCATTGAAAAACGTCCAGAAATGTTTGAAGCTACTGACTGAATGAAAGGAGCTGGCATCTCACTCTCTTTGAATCTTCTTTATCATGCTAGGATTAGCAGGAAAAAGCAAAAAATTTCAGAATTGCACCGTGCAATGTGGAGATATTACTGTTTGTGCATTTACAATATTCATTGATTTTTGCCATTGAAAAACATGTTTTTCATATACCAGAAATGTTTGAAGCTACTGACTGAATGAAAGGAGCTGGCATCTCACTCTCTTTGAATCTTCTTTATCATGCTAGGATTAACAGGAAAAAGCTAAAAATTTCAGAATTGCACCTTGCAATGTGGAGATATTACTGTTTGTGCATTTACAATATTCATTGATTTTTGCCATTGAAAAACGTCCAGAAATGTTTGAAGCTACTGACTGAATGAAAGGAGCTGGCATCTCACTATCTTTGAATCTTCTTTATCATGCTAGGATTAGCAGGAAAAAGCAAAAAATTTCAGAATTGCACCTTGCAATGTGGAGATATTACTGTTTGTGCATTTACAATATTCATTGATTTTTGCCATTGAAAAACATGTTTTTCATATACCAGAAATGTTTGAAGCTACTGACTGAATGAAAGGAGCTGGCATCTCACTCTCTTTGAATCTTCTTTATCATGCTAGGATTAACAGGAAAAAGCTAAAAATTTCAGAATTGCACCGTGCAATGTGGAGATATTACTGTTTGTGCATTTACAATATTCATTGATTTTTGCCATTGAAAAACGTCCAGAAATGTTTGAAGCTACTGACTGAATGAAAGGAGCTGGCATCTCACTCTCTTTGAATCTTCTTTATCATGCTAGGATTAGCAGGAAAAAGCAAAAAATTTCAGAATTGCACCGTGCAATGTGGAGATATTACTGTTTGTGCATTTACAATATTCATTGATTTTTGCCATTGAAAAACATGTTTTTCATATACCAGAAATGTTTGAAGCTACTGACTGAATGAAAGGAGCTGGCATCTCACTCTCTTTGAATCTTCTTTATCATGCTAGGATTAACAGGAAAAAGCTAAAAATTTCAGAATTGCACCTTGCAATGTGGAGATATTACTGTTTGTGCATTTACAATATTCATTGATTTTTGCCATTGAAAAACGTCCAGAAATGTTTGAAGCTACTGACTGAATGAAAGGAGCTGGCATCTCACTCTCTTTGAATCTTCTTTATCATGCTAGGATTAGCAGGAAAAAGCAAAAAATTTCAGAATTGCACCGTGCAATGTGGAGATATTACTGTTTGTGCATTTACAATATTCATTGATTTTTGCCATTGAAAAACATGTTTTTCATATACCAGAAATGTTTGAAGCTACTGACTGAATGAAAGGAGCTGGCATCTCACTCTCTTTGAATCTTCTTTATCATGCTAGGATTAACAGGAAAAAGCTAAAAATTTCAGAATTGCACCGTGCAATGTGGAGATATTACTGTTTGTGCATTTACAATATTCATTGATTTTTGCCATTGAAAAACATGTTTTTCATATACCAGAAATGTTTGAAGCTACTGACTGAATGAAAGGAGCTGGCATCTCACTCTCTTTGAATCTTCTTTATCATGCTAGGATTAACAGGAAAAAGCTAAAAATTTCAGAATTGCACCGTGCAATGTGGAGATATTACTGTTTGTGCATTTACAATATTCATTGATTTTTGCCATTGAAAAACATGTTTTTCATATACCAGAAATGTTTGAAGCTACTGACTGAATGAAAGGAGCTGGCATCTCACTCTCTTTGAATCTTCTTTATCATGCTAGGATTAGCAGGAAAAAGCTAAAAATTTCAGAATTGCACCGTGCAATGTGGAGATATTACTGTTTGTGCATTTACAATATTCATTGATTTTTGCCATTGAAAAACATGTTTTTCATATACCACAAATGTTTGAAGCTACTGACTGAATGAAAGGAGCTGGCATCTCACTCTCTTTGAATCTTCTTTATCATGCTAGGATTAGCAGGAAAAAGCAAAAAATTTCAGAATTGCACCGTGCAATGTGGAGATATTACTGTTTGTGCATTTACAATATTCATTGATTTTTGCCATTGAAAAACATGTTTTTCATATACCAGAAATGTTTGAAGCTACTGACTGAATGAAAGGAGCTGGCATCTCACTCTCTTTGAATCTTCTTTATCATGCTAGGATTAGCAGGAAAAAGCAAAAAATTTCAGAATTGCACCTTGCAATGTGGAGATATTACTGTTTGTGCATTTACAATATTCATTGATTTTTGCCATTGAAAAACATGTTTTTCATATACCAGAAATGTTTGAAGCTACTGACTGAATGAAAGGAGCTGGCATCTCACTCTCTTTGAATCTTCTTTATCATGCTAGGATTAGCAGGAAAAAGCAAAAAATTTCAGAATTGCACCTTGCAATGTGGAGATATTACTGTTTGTGCATTTACAATATTCATTGATTTTTGCCATTGAAAAACATGTTTTTCATATACCAGAAATGTTTGAAGCTACTGACTGAATGAAAGGAGCTGGCATCTCACTCTCTTTGAATCTTCTTTATCATGCTAGGATTAACAGGAAAAAGCTAAAAATTTCAGAATTGCACCTTGCAATGTGGAGATATTACTGTTTGTGCATTTACAATATTCATTGATTTTTGCCATTGAAAAACGTCCAGAAATGTTTGAAGCTACTGACTGAATGAAAGGAGCTGGCATCTCACTCTCTTTGAATCTTCTTTATCATGCTAGGATTAGCAGGAAAAAGCAAAAAATTTCAGAATTGCACCTTGCAATGTGGAGATATTACTGTTTGTGCATTTACAATATTCATTGATTTTTGCCATTGAAAAACATGTTTTTCATATACCAGAAATGTTTGAAGCTACTGACTGAATGAAAGGAGCTGGCATCTCACTCTCTTTGAATCTTCTTTATCATGCTAGGATTAACAGGAAAAAGCTAAAAATTTCAGAATTGCACCGTGCAATGTGGAGATATTACTGTTTGTGCATTTACAATTTTCATTGATTTTTGCCATTGAAAAACGTCCAGAAATGTTTGAAGCTACTGACTGAATGAAAGGAGCTGGCATCTCACTCTCTTTGAATCTTCTTTATCATGCTAGGATTAGCAGGAAAAAGCAAAAAAATTCAGAATTGCACCTTGCAATGTGGAGATATTACTGTTTGTGCATTTACAATATTCATTGATTTTTGCCATTGAAAAACATGTTTTTCATATACCAGAAATGTTTGAAGCTACTGACTGAATGAAAGGAGCTGGCATCTCACTCTCTTTGAATCTTCTTTATCATGCTAGGATTAACAGGAAAAAGCTAAAAATTTCAGAATTGCACCTTGCAATGTGGAGATATTACTGTTTGTGCATTTACAATATTCATTGATTTTTGCCATTGAAAAACGTCCAGAAATGTTTGAAGCTACTGACTGAATGAAAGGAGCTGGCATCTCACTCTCTTTGAATCTTCTTTATCATGCTAGGATTAGAAGGAAAAAGCAAAAAATTTCAGAATTGCACCTTGCAATGTGGAGATATTACTGTTTGTGCATTTACAATATTCATTGATTTTTGCCATTGAAAAACATGTTTTTCATATACCAGAAATGTTTGAAGCTACTGACTGAATGAAAGGAGCTGGCATCTCACTCTCTTTGAATCTTCTTTATCATGCTAGGATTAACAGGAAAAAGCTAAAAATTTCAGAATTGCACCGTGCAATGTGGAGATATTACTGTTTGTGCATTTACAATATTCATTGATTTTTGCCATTGAAAAACATGTTTTTCATATACCAGAAATGTTTGAAGCTACTGACTGAATGAAAGGAGCTGGCATCTCACTCTCTTTGAATCTTCTTTATCATGCTAGGATTAACAGGAAAAAGCAAAAAATTTCAGAATTGCACCTTGCAATGTGGAGATATTACTGTTTGTGCATTTACAATATTCATTGATTTTTGCCATTGAAAAACATGTTTTTCATATACCAGAAATGTTTGAAGCTACTGACTGAATGAAAGGAGCTGGCATCTCACTCTCTTTGAATCTTCTTTATCATGCTAGGATTAACAGGAAAAAGCTAAAAATTTCAGAATTGCACCTTGCAATGTGGAGATATTACTGTTTGTGCATTTACAATATTCATTGATTTTTGCCATTGAAAAACATGTTTTTCATATACCAGAAATGTTTGAAGCTACTGACTGAATGAAAGGAGCTGGCATCTCACTCTCTTTGAATCTTCTTTATCATGCTAGGATTAGCAGGAAAAAGCAAAAAATTTCAGAATTGCACCTTGCAATGTGGAGATATTACTGTTTGTGCATTTACAATATTCATTGATTTTTGCCATTGAAAAACGTCCAGAAATGTTTGAAGCTACTGACTGAATGAAAGGAGCTGGCATCTCACTCTCTTTGAATTTTCTTTATCATGATAGGATTAGCAGGAAAAAGCAAAAAATTTCAGAATTGCACCGTGCAATGTGGAGATATTACTGTTTGTGCATTTACAATATTCATTGATTTTTGCCATTGAAAAACATGTTTTTCATATACCAGAAATGTTTGAAGCTACTGACTGAATGAAAGGAGCTGGCATCTCACTCTCTTTGAATCTTCTTTATCATGCTAGGATTAACAGGAAAAAGCAAAAAATTTCAGAATTGCACCGTGCAATGTGGAGATATTACTGTTTGTGCATTTACAATATTCATTGATTTTTGCCATTGAAAAACATGTTTTTCATATACCAGAAATGTTTGAAGCTACTGACTGAATGAAAGGAGATGGCATCTCACTCTCTTTGAATCTTCTTTATCATGCTAGGATTAGCAGGAAAAAGCTAAAAATTTCAGAATTGCACCTTGCAATGTGGAGATATTACTGTTTGTGCATTTACAATATTCATTGATTTTTGCCATTGAAAAACATGTTTTTCATATACCAGAAATGTTTGAAGCTACTGACTGAATGAAAGGAGCTGGCATCTCACTCTCTTTGAATCTTCTTTATCATGCTAGGATTAACAGGAAAAAGCTAAAAATTTCAGAATTGCACCTTGCAATGTGGAGATATTACTGTTTGTGCATTTACAATATTCATTGATTTTTGCCATTGAAAAACGTCCAGAAATGTTTGAAGCTACTGACTGAATGAAAGGAGCTGGCATCTCACTCTCTTTGAATCTTCTTTATCATGCTAGGATTAACAGGAAAAAGCTAAAAATTTCAGAATTGCACCTTGCAATGTGGAGATATTACTGTTTGTGCATTTACAATATTCATTGATTTTTGCCATTGAAAAACATGTTTTTCATATAACAGAAATGTTTGAAGCTACTGACTGAATGAAAGGAGCTGGCATCTCACTCTCTTTGAATCTTCTTTATCATGCTAGGATTAGCAGGAAAAAGCTAAAAATTTCAGAATTGCACCGTGCAATGTGGAGATATTACTGTTTGTGCATTTACAATATTCATTGATTTTTGCCATTGAAAAACGTCCAGAAATGTTTGAAGCTACTGACTGAATGAAAGGAGCTGGCATTTCACTCTCTTTGAATCTTCTTTATCATGCTAGGATTAACAGGAAAAAGCTAAAAATTTCAGAATTGCACCGTGCAATGTGGAGATATTACTGTTTGTGCATTTACAATATTCATTGATTTTTGCCATTGAAAAACATGTTTTTCATATACCAGAAATGTTTGAAGCTACTGACTGAATGAAAGGAGCTGGCATCTCACTCTCTTTGAATCTTCTTTATCATGCTAGGATTAACAGGAAAAAGCTAAAAATTTCAGAATTGCACCTTGCAATGTGGAGATATTACTGTTTGTGCATTTACAATATTCATTGATTTTTGCCATTGAAAAACGTCCAGAAATGTTTGAAGCTACTGACTGAATGAAAGGAGCTGGCATCTCACTCTCTTTGAATCTTCTTTATCATGCTAGGATTAGCAGGAAAAAGCAAAAAATTTCAGAATTGCACCGTGCAATGTGGAGATATTACTGTTTGTGCATTTACAATATTCATTGATTTTTGCCATTGAAAAACATGTTTTTCATATACCAGAAATGTTTGAAGCTACTGACTGAATGAAAGGAGCTGGCATCTCACTCTCTTTGAATCTTCTTTATCATGCTAGGATTAACAGGAAAAAGCTAAAAATTTCAGAATTGCACCGTGCAATGTGGAGATATTACTGTTTGTGCATTTACAATATTCATTGATTTTTGCCATTGAAAAACATGTTTTTCATATACCAGAAATGTTTGAAGCTACTGACTGAATGAAAGGAGCTGGCATCTCACTCTCTTTGAATCTTCTTTATCATGCTAGGATTAACAGGAAAAAGCTAAAAATTTCAGAATTGCACCGTGCAATGTGGAGATATTACTGTTTGTGCATTTACAATATTCATTGATTTTTGCCATTGAAAAACATGTTTTTCATATACCAGAAATGTTTGAAGCTACTGACTGAATGAAAGGAGCTGGCATCTCACTCTCTTTGAATCTTCTTTATCATGCTAGGATTAGCAGGAAAAAGCTAAAAATTTCAGAATTGCACCGTGCAATGTGGAGATATTACTGTTTGTGCATTTACAATATTCATTGATTTTTGCCATTGAAAAACATGTTTTTCATATACCACAAATGTTTGAAGCTACTGACTGAATGAAAGGAGCTGGCATCTCACTCTCTTTGAATCTTCTTTATCATGCTAGGATTAGCAGGAAAAAGCAAAAAATTTCAGAATTGCACCGTGCAATGTGGAGATATTACTGTTTGTGCATTTACAATATTCATTGATTTTTGCCATTGAAAAACATGTTTTTCATATACCAGAAATGTTTGAAGCTACTGACTGAATGAAAGGAGCTGGCATCTCACTCTCTTTGAATCTTCTTTATCATGCTAGGATTAGCAGGAAAAAGCAAAAAATTTCAGAATTGCACCTTGCAATGTGGAGATATTACTGTTTGTGCATTTACAATATTCATTGATTTTTGCCATTGAAAAACATGTTTTTCATATACCAGAAATGTTTGAAGCTACTGACTGAATGAAAGGAGCTGGCATCTCACTCTCTTTGAATCTTCTTTATCATGCTAGGATTAGCAGGAAAAAGCAAAAAATTTCAGAATTGCACCTTGCAATGTGGAGATATTACTGTTTGTGCATTTACAATATTCATTGATTTTTGCCATTGAAAAACATGTTTTTCATATACCAGAAATGTTTGAAGCTACTGACTGAATGAAAGGAGCTGGCATCTCACTCTCTTTGAATCTTCTTTATCATGCTAGGATTAACAGGAAAAAGCTAAAAATTTCAGAATTGCACCTTGCAATGTGGAGATATTACTGTTTGTGCATTTACAATATTCATTGATTTTTGCCATTGAAAAACGTCCAGAAATGTTTGAAGCTACTGACTGAATGAAAGGAGCTGGCATCTCACTCTCTTTGAATCTTCTTTATCATGCTAGGATTAGCAGGAAAAAGCAAAAAATTTCAGAATTGCACCTTGCAATGTGGAGATATTACTGTTTGTGCATTTACAATATTCATTGATTTTTGCCATTGAAAAACATGTTTTTCATATACCAGAAATGTTTGAAGCTACTGACTGAATGAAAGGAGCTGGCATCTCACTCTCTTTGAATCTTCTTTATCATGCTAGGATTAACAGGAAAAAGCTAAAAATTTCAGAATTGCACCGTGCAATGTGGAGATATTACTGTTTGTGCATTTACAATTTTCATTGATTTTTGCCATTGAAAAACGTCCAGAAATGTTTGAAGCTACTGACTGAATGAAAGGAGCTGGCATCTCACTCTCTTTGAATCTTCTTTATCATGCTAGGATTAGCAGGAAAAAGCAAAAAAATTCAGAATTGCACCTTGCAATGTGGAGATATTACTGTTTGTGCATTTACAATATTCATTGATTTTTGCCATTGAAAAACATGTTTTTCATATACCAGAAATGTTTGAAGCTACTGACTGAATGAAAGGAGCTGGCATCTCACTCTCTTTGAATCTTCTTTATCATGCTAGGATTAACAGGAAAAAGCTAAAAATTTCAGAATTGCACCTTGCAATGTGGAGATATTACTGTTTGTGCATTTACAATATTCATTGATTTTTGCCATTGAAAAACGTCCAGAAATGTTTGAAGCTACTGACTGAATGAAAGGAGCTGGCATCTCACTCTCTTTGAATCTTCTTTATCATGCTAGGATTAGCAGGAAAAAGCAAAAAATTTCAGAATTGCACCTTGCAATGTGGAGATATTACTGTTTGTGCATTTACAATATTCATTGATTTTTGCCATTGAAAAACATGTTTTTCATATACCAGAAATGTTTGAAGCTACTGACTGAATGAAAGGAGCTGGCATCTCACTCTCTTTGAATCTTCTTTATCATGCTAGGATTAACAGGAAAAAGCTAAAAATTTCAGAATTGCACCGTGCAATGTGGAGATATTACTGTTTGTGCATTTACAATATTCATTGATTTTTGCCATTGAAAAACATGTTTTTCATATACCAGAAATGTTTGAAGCTACTGACTGAATGAAAGGAGCTGGCATCTCACTCTCTTTGAATCTTCTTTATCATGCTAGGATTAACAGGAAAAAGCAAAAAATTTCAGAATTGCACCTTGCAATGTGGAGATATTACTGTTTGTGCATTTACAATATTCATTGATTTTTGCCATTGAAAAACATGTTTTTCATATACCAGAAATGTTTGAAGCTACTGACTGAATGAAAGGAGCTGGCATCTCACTCTCTTTGAATCTTCTTTATCATGCTAGGATTAACAGGAAAAAGCTAAAAATTTCAGAATTGCACCTTGCAATGTGGAGATATTACTGTTTGTGCATTTACAATATTCATTGATTTTTGCCATTGAAAAACATGTTTTTCATATACCAGAAATGTTTGAAGCTACTGACTGAATGAAAGGAGCTGGCATCTCACTCTCTTTGAATCTTCTTTATCATGCTAGGATTAGCAGGAAAAAGCAAAAAATTTCAGAATTGCACCTTGCAATGTGGAGATATTACTGTTTGTGCATTTACAATATTCATTGATTTTTGCCATTGAAAAACGTCCAGAAATGTTTGAAGCTACTGACTGAATGAAAGGAGCTGGCATCTCACTCTCTTTGAATTTTCTTTATCATGATAGGATTAGCAGGAAAAAGCAAAAAATTTCAGAATTGCACCGTGCAATGTGGAGATATTACTGTTTGTGCATTTACAATATTCATTGATTTTTGCCATTGAAAAACATGTTTTTCATATACCAGAAATGTTTGAAGCTACTGACTGAATGAAAGGAGCTGGCATCTCACTCTCTTTGAATCTTCTTTATCATGCTAGGATTAACAGGAAAAAGCAAAAAATTTCAGAATTGCACCGTGCAATGTGGAGATATTACTGTTTGTGCATTTACAATATTCATTGATTTTTGCCATTGAAAAACATGTTTTTCATATACCAGAAATGTTTGAAGCTACTGACTGAATGAAAGGAGATGGCATCTCACTCTCTTTGAATCTTCTTTATCATGCTAGGATTAGCAGGAAAAAGCTAAAAATTTCAGAATTGCACCTTGCAATGTGGAGATATTACTGTTTGTGCATTTACAATATTCATTGATTTTTGCCATTGAAAAACATGTTTTTCATATACCAGAAATGTTTGAAGCTACTGACTGAATG
This sequence comes from Phyllobates terribilis, assembly GCF_046119375.1. Lineage (NCBI taxonomy): Eukaryota > Metazoa > Chordata > Amphibia > Anura > Dendrobatidae > Phyllobates > Phyllobates terribilis. The sequence goes on from NW_027368123.1 coordinate 27,154, forward strand.
AAAGGAGCTGGCATCTCACTCTCTTTGAATCTTCTTTATCATGCTAGGATTAACAGGAAAAAGCTAAAAATTTCAGAATTGCACCTTGCAATGTGGAGATATTACTGTTTGTGCATTTACAATATTCATTGATTTTTGCCATTGAAAAACGTCCAGAAATGTTTGAAGCTACTGACTGAATGAAAGGAGCTGGCATCTCACTCTCTTTGAATCTTCTTTATCATGCTAGGATTAACAGGAAAAAGCTAAAAATTTCAGAATTGCACCTTGCAATGTGGAGATATTACTGTTTGTGCATTTACAATATTCATTGATTTTTGCCATTGAAAAACATGTTTTTCATATAACAGAAATGTTTGAAGCTACTGACTGAATGAAAGGAGCTGGCATCTCACTCTCTTTGAATCTTCTTTATCATGCTAGGAATAGCAGGAAAAAGCTAAAAATTTCAGAATTGCACCGTGCAATGTGGAGATATTACTGTTTGTGCATTTACAATATTCATTGATTTTTGCCATTGAAAAACGTCCAGAAATGTTTGAAGCTACTGACTGAATGAAAGGAGCTGGCATCTCACTCTCTTTGAATCTTCTTTATCATGCTAGGATTAGCAGGAAAAAGCTAAAAATTTCAGAATTGCACCTTGCAATGTGGAGATATTACTGTTTGTGCATTTACAATATTCATTGATTTTTGCCATTGAAAAACATGTTTTTCATATACCAGAAATGTTTGAAGCTACTGACTGAATGAAAGGAGCTGGCATCTCACTCTCTTTGAATCTTCTTTATCATGCTAGGATTAACAGGAAAAAGCTAAAAATTTCAGAATTGCACCGTGCAATGTGGAGATATTACTGTTTGTGCATTTACAATATTCATTGATTTTTGCCATTGAAAAACATGTTTTTCATATACCAGAAATGTTTGAAGCTACTGACTGAATGAAAGGAGCTGGCATCTCACTCTCTTTGAATCTTCTTTATCATGCTAGGATTAACAGGAAAAAGCTAAAAATTTCAGAATTGCACCTTGCAATGTGGAGATATTACTGTTTGTGCATTTACAATATTCATTGATTTTTGCCATTGAAAAACGTCCAGAAATGTTTGAAGCTACTGACTGAATGAAAGGAGCTGGCATCTCACTCTCTTTGAATCTTCTTTATCATGCTAGGATTAGCAGGAAAAAGCAAAAAATTTCAGAATTGCACCGTGCAATGTGGAGATATTACTGTTTGTGCATTTACAATATTCATTGATTTTTGCCATTGAAAAACATGTTTTTCATATACCAGAAATGTTTGAAGCTACTGACTGAATGAAAGGAGCTGGCATCTCACTCTCTTTGAATCTTCTTTATCATGCTAGGATTAACAGGAAAAAGCTAAAAATTTCAGAATTGCACCTTGCAATGTGGAGATATTACTGTTTGTGCATTTACAATATTCATTGATTTTTGCCATTGAAAAACGTCCAGAAATGTTTGAAGCTACTGACTGAATGAAAGGAGCTGGCATCTCACTCTCTTTGAATCTTCTTTATCATGCTAGGATTAGCAGGAAAAAGCAAAAAATTTCAGAATTGCACCTTGCAATGTGGAGATATTACTGTTTGTGCATTTACAATATTCATTGATTTTTGCCATTGAAAAACATGTTTTTCATATACCAGAAATGTTTGAAGCTACTGACTGAATGAAAGGAGCTGGCATCTCACTCTCTTTGAATCTTCTTTATCATGCTAGGATTAACAGGAAAAAGCTAAAAATTTCAGAATTGCACCGTGCAATGTGGAGATATTACTGTTTGTGCATTTACAATATTCATTGATTTTTGCCATTGAAAAACGTCCAGAAATGTTTGAAGCTACTGACTGAATGAAAGGAGCTGGCATCTCACTCTCTTTGAATCTTCTTTATCATGCTAGGATTAGCAGGAAAAAGCAAAAAATTTCAGAATTGCACCGTGCAATGTGGAGATATTACTGTTTGTGCATTTACAATATTCATTGATTTTTGCCATTGAAAAACATGTTTTTCATATACCAGAAATGTTTGAAGCTACTGACTGAATGAAAGGAGCTGGCATCTCACTCTCTTTGAATCTTCTTTATCATGCTAGGATTAACAGGAAAAAGCTAAAAATTTCAGAATTGCACCGTGCAATGTGGAGATATTACTGTTTGTGCATTTACAATATTCATTGATTTTTGCCATTGAAAAACATGTTTTTCATATACCAGAAATGTTTGAAGCTACTGACTGAATGAAAGGAGCTGGCATCTCACTCTCTTTGAATCTTCTTTATCATGCTAGGATTAACAGGAAAAAGCTAAAAATTTCAGAATTGCACATTGCAATGTGGAGATATTACTGTTTGTGCATTTACAATATTCATTGATTTTTGCCATTGAAAAACGTCCAGAAATGTTTGAAGCTACTGACTGAATGAAAGGAGCTGGCATATCACTCTCTTTGAATCTTCTTTATCATGCTAGGATTAGCAGGAAAAAGCAAAAAATTTCAGAATTGCACCGTGCAATGTGGAGATATTACTGTTTGTGCATTTACAATATTCATTGATTTTTGCCATTGAAAAACATGTTTTTCATATACCAGAAATGTTTGAAGCTACTGACTGAATGAAAGGAGCTGGCATCTCACTCTCTTTGAATCTTCTTTATCATGCTAGGATTAACAGGAAAAAGCTAAAAATTTCAGAATTGCACCGTGCAATGTGGAGATATTACTGTTTGTGCATTTACAATATTCATTGATTTTTGCCATTGAAAAACATGTTTTTCATATACCAGAAATGTTTGAAGCTACTGACTGAATGAAAGGAGCTGGCATCTCACTCTCTTTGAATCTTCTTTATCATGCTAGGATTAACAGGAAAAAGCTAAAAATTTCAGAATTGCACCGTGCAATGTGGAGATATTACTGTTTGTGCATTTACAATATTCATTGATTTTTGCCATTGAAAAACATGTTTTTCATATACCAGAAATGTTTGAAGCTACTGACTGAATGAAAGGAGCTGGCATCTCACTCTCTTTGAATCTTCTTTATCATGCTAGGATTAGCAGGAAAAAGCTAAAAATTTCAGAATTGCACCGTGCAATGTGGAGATATTACTGTTTGTGCATTTACAATATTCATTGATTTTTGCCATTGAAAAACATGTTTTTCATATACCAGAAATGTTTGAAGCTACTGACTGAATGAAAGGAGCTGGCATCTCACTCTCTTTGAATCTTCTTTATCATGCTAGGATTAGCAGGAAAAAGCAAAAAATTTCAGAATTGCACCGTGCAATGTGGAGATATTACTGTTTGTGCATTTACAATATTCATTGATTTTTGCCATTGAAAAACATGTTTTTCATATACCAGAAATGTTTGAAGCTACTGACTGAATGAAAGGAGCTGGCATCTCACTCTCTTTGAATCTTCTTTATCATGCTAGGATTAGCAGGAAAAAGCAAAAAATTTCAGAATTGCACCTTGCAATGTGGAGATATTACTGTTTGTGCATTTACAATATTCATTGATTTTTGCCATTGAAAAACATGTTTTTCATATACCAGAAATGTTTGAAGCTACTGACTGAATGAAAGGAGCTGGCATCTCACTCTCTTTGAATCTTCTTTATCATGCTAGGATTAACAGGAAAAAGCTAAAAATTTCAGAATTGCACCTTGCAATGTGGAGATATTACTGTTTGTGCATTTACAATATTCATTGATTTTTGCCATTGAAAAATGTCCAGAAATGTTTGAAGCTACTGACTGAATGAAAGGAGCTGGCATCTCACTCTCTTTGAATCTTCTTTATCATGCTAGGATTAGCAGGAAAAAGCAAAAAATTTCAGAATTGCACCTTGCAATGTGGAGATATTACTGTTTGTGCATTTACAATATTCATTGATTTTTGCCATTGAAAAACATGTTTTTCATATACCAGAAATGTTTGAAGCTACTGACTGAATGAAAGGAGCTGGCATCTCACTCTCTTTGAATCTTCTTTATCATGCTAGGATTAACAGGAAAAAGCTAAAAATTTCAGAATTGCACCGTGCAATGTGGAGATATTACTGTTTGTGCATTTACAATTTTCATTGATTTTTGCCATTGAAAAACGTCCAGAAATGTTTGAAGCTACTGACTGAATGAAAGGAGCTGGCATCTCACTCTCTTTGAATCTTCTTTATCATGCTAGGATTAGCAGGAAAAAGCAAAAAAATTCAGAATTGCACCTTGCAATGTGGAGATATTACTGTTTGTGCATTTACAATATTCATTGATTTTTGCCATTGAAAAACATGTTTTTCATATACCAGAAATGTTTGAAGCTACTGACTGAATGAGAGGAGCTGGCATCTCACTCTCTTTGAATCTTCTTTATCATGCTAGGATTAACAGGAAAAAGCTAAAAATTTCAGAATTGCACCTTGCAATGTGGAGATATTACTGTTTGTGCATTTACAATATTCATTGATTTTTGCCATTGAAAAACGTCCAGAAATGTTTGAAGCTACTGACTGAATGAAAGGAGCTGGCATATCACTCTCTTTGAATCTTCTTTATCATGCTAGGATTAGCAGGAAAAAGCAAAAAATTTCAGAATTGCACCGTGCAATGTGGAGATATTACTGTTTGTGCATTTACAATATTCATTGATTTTTGCCATTGAAAAACATGTTTTTCATATACCAGAAATGTTTGAAGCTACTGACTGAATGAAAGGAGCTGGCATCTCACTCTCTTTGAATCTTCTTTATCATGCTAGGATTAACAGGAAAAAGCTAAAAATTTCAGAATTGCACCGTGCAATGTGGAGATATTACTGTTTGTGCATTTACAATATTCATTGATTTTTGCCATTGAAAAACATGTTTTTCATATACCAGAAATGTTTGAAGCTACTGACTGAATGAAAGGAGCTGGCATCTCACTCTCTTTGAATCTTCTTTATCATGCTAGGATTAACAGGAAAAAGCTAAAAATTTCAGAATTGCACCGTGCAATGTGGAGATATTACTGTTTGTGCATTTACAATATTCATTGATTTTTGCCATTGAAAAACATGTTTTTCATATACCAGAAATGTTTGAAGCTACTGACTGAATGAAAGGAGCTGGCATCTCACTCTCTTTGAATCTTCTTTATCATGCTAGGATTAGCAGGAAAAAGCTAAAAATTTCAGAATTGCACCGTGCAATGTGGAGATATTACTGTTTGTGCATTTACAATATTCATTGATTTTTGCCATTGAAAAACATGTTTTTCATATACCAGAAATGTTTGAAGCTACTGACTGAATGAAAGGAGCTGGCATCTCACTCTCTTTGAATCTTCTTTATCATGCTAGGATTAGCAGGAAAAAGCAAAAAATTTCAGAATTGCACCGTGCAATGTGGAGATATTACTGTTTGTGCATTTACAATATTCATTGATTTTTGCCATTGAAAAACATGTTTTTCATATACCAGAAATGTTTGAAGCTACTGACTGAATGAAAGGAGCTGGCATCTCACTCTCTTTGAATCTTCTTTATCATGCTAGGATTAGCAGGAAAAAGCAAAAAATTTCAGAATTGCACCTTGCAATGTGGAGATATTACTGTTTGTGCATTTACAATATTCATTGATTTTTGCCATTGAAAAACATGTTTTTCATATACCAGAAATGTTTGAAGCTACTGACTGAATGAAAGGAGCTGGCATCTCACTCTCTTTGAATCTTCTTTATCATGCTAGGATTAACAGGAAAAAGCTAAAAATTTCAGAATTGCACCTTGCAATGTGGAGATATTACTGTTTGTGCATTTACAATATTCATTGATTTTTGCCATTGAAAAATGTCCAGAAATGTTTGAAGCTACTGACTGAATGAAAGGAGCTGGCATCTCACTCTCTTTGAATCTTCTTTATCATGCTAGGATTAGCAGGAAAAAGCAAAAAATTTCAGAATTGCACCTTGCAATGTGGAGATATTACTGTTTGTGCATTTACAATATTCATTGATTTTTGCCATTGAAAAACATGTTTTTCATATACCAGAAATGTTTGAAGCTACTGACTGAATGAAAGGAGCTGGCATCTCACTCTCTTTGAATCTTCTTTATCATGCTAGGATTAACAGGAAAAAGCTAAAAATTTCAGAATTGCACCGTGCAATGTGGAGATATTACTGTTTGTGCATTTACAATTTTCATTGATTTTTGCCATTGAAAAACGTCCAGAAATGTTTGAAGCTACTGACTGAATGAAAGGAGCTGGCATCTCACTCTCTTTGAATCTTCTTTATCATGCTAGGATTAGCAGGAAAAAGCAAAAAAATTCAGAATTGCACCTTGCAATGTGGAGATATTACTGTTTGTGCATTTACAATATTCATTGATTTTTGCCATTGAAAAACATGTTTTTCATATACCAGAAATGTTTGAAGCTACTGACTGAATGAGAGGAGCTGGCATCTCACTCTCTTTGAATCTTCTTTATCATGCTAGGATTAACAGGAAAAAGCTAAAAATTTCAGAATTGCACCTTGCAATGTGGAGATATTACTGTTTGTGCATTTACAATATTCATTGATTTTTGCCATTGAAAAACGTCCAGAAATGTTTGAAGCTACTGACTGAATGAAAGGAGCTGGCATCTCACTCTCTTTGAATCTTCTTTATCATGCTAGGATTAGCAGGAAAAAGCAAAAAATTTCAGAATTGCACCTTGCAATGTGGAGATATTACTGTTTGTGCATTTACAATATTCATTGATTTTTGCCATTGAAAAACATGTTTTTCATATACCAGAAATGTTTGAAGCTACTGACTGAATGAAAGGAGCTGGCATCTCACTCTCTTTGAATCTTCTTTATCATGCTAGGATTAACAGGAAAAAGCTAAAAATTTCAGAATTGCACCGTGCAATGTGGAGATATTACTGTTTGTGCATTTACAATATTCATTGATTTTTGCCATTGAAAAACATGTTTTTCATATACCAGAAATGTTTGAAGCTACTGACTGAATGAAAGGAGCTGGCATCTCACTCTCTTTGAATCTTCTTTATCATGCTAGGATTAGCAGGAAAAAGCAAAAAATTTCAGAATTGCACCTTGCAATGTGGAGATATTACTGTTTGTGCATTTACAATATTCATTGATTTTTGCCATTGAAAAACATGTTTTTCATATACCAGAAATGTTTGAAGCTACTGACTGAATGAAAGGAGCTGGCATCTCACTCTCTTTGAATCTTCTTTATCATGCTAGGATTAACAGGAAAAAGCAAAAAATTTCAGAATTGCACCTTGCAATGTGGAGATATTACTGTTTGTGCATTTACAATATTCATTGATTTTTGCCATTGAAAAACATGTTTTTCATATACCAGAAATGTTTGAAGCTACTGACTGAATGAAAGGAGCTGGCATCTCACTCTCTTTGAATCTTCTTTATCATGCTAGGATTAGCAGGAAAAAGCAAAAAATTTCAGAATTGCACCTTGCAATGTGGAGATATTACTGTTTGTGCATTTACAATATTCATTGATTTTTGCCATTGAAAAACGTCCAGAAATGTTTGAAGCTACTGACTGAATGAAAGGAGCTGGCATCTCACTCTCTTTGAATCTTCTTTATCATGCTAGGATTAGCAGGAAAAAGCAAAAAATTTCAGAATTGCACCGTGCAATGTGGAGATATTACTGTTTGTGCATTTACAATATTCATTGATTTTTGCCATTGAAAAACATGTTTTTCATATACCAGAAATGTTTGAAGCTGCTGACTGAATGAAAGGAGCTGGCATCTCACTCTCTTTGAATCTTCTTTATCATGCTAGGATTAACAGGAAAAAGCAAAAAATTTCAGAATTGCACCGTGCAATGTGGAGATATTACTGTTTGTGCATTTACAATATTCATTGATTTTTGCCATTGAAAAACATGTTTTTCATATACCAGAAATGTTTGAAGCTACTGACTGAATGAAAGGAGATGGCATCTCACTCTCTTTGAATCTTCTTTATCATGCTAGGATTAGCAGGAAAAAGCTAAAAATTTCAGAATTGCACCTTGCAATGTGGAGATATTACTGTTTGTGCATTTACAATATTCATTGATTTTTGCCATTGAAAAACATGTTTTTCATATACCAGAAATGTTTGAAGCTACTGACTGAATGAAAGGAGCTGGCATCTCACTCTCTTTGAATCTTCTTTATCATGCTAGGATTAACAGGAAAAAGCTAAAAATTTCAGAATTGCACCTTGCAATGTGGAGATATTACTGTTTGTGCATTTACAATATTCATTGATTTTTGCCATTGAAAAACGTCCAGAAATGTTTGAAGCTACTGACTGAATGAAAGGAGCTGGCATCTCACTCTCTTTGAATCTTCTTTATCATGCTAGGATTAACAGGAAAAAGCTAAAAATTTCAGAATTGCACCTTGCAATGTGGAGATATTACTGTTTGTGCATTTACAATATTCATTGATTTTTGCCATTGAAAAACATGTTTTTCATATACCAGAAATGTTTGAAGCTACTGACTGAATGAAAGGAGCTGGCATCTCACTCTCTTTGAATCTTCTTTATCATGCTAGGATTAGCAGGAAAAAGCTAAAAATTTCAGAATTGCACCGTGCAATGTGGAGATATTACTGTTTGTGCATTTACAATATTCATTGATTTTTGCCATTGAAAAACGTCCAGAAATGTTTGAAGCTACTGACTGAATGAAAGGAGCTGGCATCTCACTCTCTTTGAATCTTTATCATGCTAGGATTAGCAGGAAAAAGCTAAAAATTTCAGAATTGCACCTTGCAATGTGGAGATATTACTGTTTGTGCATTTACAATATTCATTGATTTTTGCCATTGAAAAACATGTTTTTCATATACCAGAAATGTTTGAAGCTACTGACTGAATGAAAGGAGCTGGCATCTCACTCTCTTTGAATCTTCTTTATCATGCTAGGATTAGCAGGAAAAAGCTAAAAATTTCAGAATTGCACCTTGCAATGTGGAGATATTACTGTTTGTGCATTTACAATATTCATTGATTTTTGCCATTGAAAAACATGTTTTTCATATACCAGAAATGTTTGAAGCTACTGACTGAATGAAAGGAGCTGGCATCTCACTCTCTTTGAATCTTCTTTATCATGCTAGGATTAACAGGAAAAAGCTAAAAATTTCAGAATTGCACCGTGCAATGTGGAGATATTACTGTTTGTGCATTTACAATATTCATTGATTTTTGCCATTGAAAAACGTCCAGAAATGTTTGAAGCTACTGACTGAATGAAAGGAGCTGGCATCTCACTCTCTTTGAATCTTCTTTATCATGCTAGGATTAGCAGGAAAAAGCAAAAAATTTCAGAATTGCACCGTGCAATGTGGAGATATTACTGTTTGTGCATTTACAATATTCATTGATTTTTGCCATTGAAAAACATGTTTTTCATATACCAGAAATGTTTGAAGCTACTGACTGAATGAAAGGAGCTGGCATCTCACTCTCTTTGAATCTTCTTTATCATGCTAGGATTAACAGGAAAAAGCTAAAAATTTCAGAATTGCACCTTGCAATGTGGAGATATTACTGTTTGTGCATTTACAATATTCATTGATTTTTGCCATTGAAAAACATGTTTTTCATATACCAGAAATGTTTGAAGCTACTGACTGAATGAAAGGAGCTGGCATCTCACTCTCTTTGAATCTTCTTTATCATGCTAGGATTAACAGGAAAAAGCAAAAAATTTCAGAATTGCACCTTGCAATGTGGAGATATTACTGTTTGTGCATTTACAATATTCATTGATTTTTGCCATTGAAAAACATGTTTTTCATATACCAGAAATGTTTGAAGCTACTGACTGAATGAAAGGAGCTGGCATCTCACTCTCTTTGAATCTTCTTTATCATGCTAGGATTAACAGGAAAAAGCAAAAAATTTCAGAATTGCACCTTGCAATGTGGAGATATTACTGTTTGTGCATTTACAATATTCATTGATTTTTGCCATTGAAAAACATGTTTTTCATATACCAGAAATGTTTGAAGCTACTGACTGAATGAAAGGAGCTGGCATCTCACTCTCTTTGAATCTTCTTTATCATGCTAGGATTAACAGGAAAAAGCAAAAAATTTCAGAATTGCACCTTGCAATGTGGAGATATTACTGTTTGTGCATTTACAATATTCATTGATTTTTGCCATTGAAAAACGTCCAGAAATGTTTGAAGCTACTGACTGAATGAAAGGAGCTGGCATCTCACTCTCTTTGAATCTTCTTTATCATGCTAGGATTAACAGGAAAAAGCAAAAAATTTCAGAATTGCACCGTGCAATGTGGAGATATTACTGTTTGTGCATTTACAATATTCATTGATTTTTGCCATTGAAAAACGTCCAGAAATGTTTGAAGCTACTGACTGAATGAAAGGAGCTGGCATCTCACTCTCTTTGAATCTTCTTTATCATGCTAGGATTAGCAGGAAAAAGCAAAAAATTTCAGAATTGCACCGTGCAATGTGGAGATATTACTGTTTGTGCATTTACAATATTCATTGATTTTTGCCATTGAAAAACATGTTTTTCATATACCAGAAATGTTTGAAGCTACTGACTGAATGAAAGGAGCTGGCATCTCACTCTCTTTGAATCTTCTTTATCATGCTAGGATTAGCAGGAAAAAGCTAAAAATTTCAGAATTGCACCGTGCAATGTGGAGATATTACTGTTTGTGCATTTACAATATTCATTGATTTTTGCCATTGAAAAACATGTTTTTCATATACCAGAAATGTTTGAAGCTACTGACTGAATGAAAGGAGCTGGCATCTCACTCTCTTTGAATCTTCTTTATCATGCTAGGATTAACAGGAAAAAGCTAAAAATTTCAGAATTGCACCGTGCAATGTGGAGATATTACTGTTTGTGCATTTACAATATTCATTGATTTTTGCCATTGAAAAACATGTTTTTCATATACCAGAAATGTTTGAAGCTACTGACTGAATGAAAGGAGCTGGCATCTCACTCTCTTTGAATCTTCTTTATCATGCTAGGATTAACAGGAAAAAGCTAAAAATTTCAGAATTGCACCGTGCAATGTGGAGATATTACTGTTTGTGCATTTACAATATTCATTGATTTTTGCCATTGAAAAACATGTTTTTCATATACCAGAAATGTTTGAAGCTACTGACTGAATGAAAGGAGCTGGCATCTCACTCTCTTTGAATCTTCTTTATCATGCTAGGATTAGCAGGAAAAAGCAAAAAATTTCAGAATTGCACCGTGCAATGTGGAGATATTACTGTTTGTGCATTTACAATATTCATTGATTTTTGCCATTGAAAAACGTCCAGAAATGTTTGAAGCTACTGACTGAATGAAAGGAGCTGGCATCTCACTCTATTTGAATCTTCTTTATCATGCTAGGATTAGCAGGAAAAAGCAAAAAATTTCAGAATTGCACCGTGCAATGTGGAGATATTACTGTTTGTGCATTTACAATATTCATTGATTTTTGCCATTGAAAAACGTCCAGAAATGTTTGAAGCTACTGACTGAATGAAAGGAGCTGGCATCTCACTCTCTTTGAATCTTCTTTATCATGCTAGGATTAACAGGAAAAAGCAAAAAATTTCAGAATTGCACCGTGCAATGTGGAGATATTACTGTTTGTGCATTTACAATATTCATTGATTTTTGCCATTGAAAAACATGTTTTTCATATACCAGAAATGTTTGAAGCTACTGACTGAATGAAAGGAGCTGGCATCTCACTCTCTTTGAATCTTCTTTATCATGCTAGGATTAACAGGAAAAAGCAAAAAATTTCAGAATTGCACCTTGCAATGTGGAGATATTACTGTTTGTGCATTTACAATATTCATTGATTTTTGCCATTGAAAAACGTCCAGAAATGTTTGAAGCTACTGACTGAATGAAAGGAGCTGGCATCTCACTCTCTTTGAATCTTCTTTATCATGCTAGGATTAACAGGAAAAAGCAAAAAATTTCAGAATTGCACCGTGCAATGTGGAGATATTACTGTTTGTGCATTTACAATATTCATTGATTTTTGCCATTGAAAAACGTCCAGAAATGTTTGAAGCTACTGACTGAATGAAAGGAGCTGGCATCTCACTCTCTTTGAATCTTCTTTATCATGCTAGGATTAGCAGGAAAAAGCAAAAAATTTCAGAATTGCACCGTGCAATGTGGAGATATTACTGTTTGTGCATTTACAATATTCATTGATTTTTGCCATTGAAAAACGTCCAGAAATGTTTGAAGCTACTGACTGAATGAAAGGAGCTGGCATCTCACTCTCTTTGAATCTTCTTTATCATGCTAGGATTAGCAGGAAAAAGCAAAAAATTTCAGAATTGCACCGTGCAATGTGGAGATATTACTGTTTGTGCATTTACAATATTCATTGATTTTTGCCATTGAAAAACATGTTTTTCATATACCAGAAATGTTTGAAGCTACTGACTGAATGAAAGGAGCTGGCATCTCACTCTCTTTGAATCTTCTTTATCATGCTAGGATTAGCAGGAAAAAGCAAAAAATTTCAGAATTGCACCGTGCAATGTGGAGATATTACTGTTTGTGCATTTACAATATTCATTGATTTTTGCCATTGAAAAACGTCCAGAAATGTTTGAAGCTACTGACTGAATGAAAGGAGCTGGCATCTCACTCTCTTTGAATCTTCTTTATCATGCTAGGATTAACAGGAAAAAGCAAAAAATTTCAGAATTGCACCGTGCAATGTGGAGATATTACTGTTTGTGCATTTACAATATTCATTGATTTTTGCCATTGAAAAACATGTTTTTCATATACCAGAAATGTTTGAAGCTACTGACTGAATGAAAGGAGCTGGCATCTCACTCTCTTTGAATCTTCTTTATCATGCTAGGATTAACAGGAAAAAGCAAAAAATTTCAGAATTGCACCGTGCAATGTGGAGATATTACTGTTTGTGCATTTACAATATTCATTGATTTTTGCCATTGAAAAACATGTTTTTCATATACCAGAAATGTTTGAAGCTACTGACTGAATGAAAGGAGCTGGCATCTCACTCTCTTTGAATCTTCTTTATCATGCTAGGATTAGCAGGAAAAAGCAAAAAATTTCAGAATTGCACCGTGCAATGTGGAGATATTACTGTTTGTGCATTTACAATATTCATTGATTTTTGCCATTGAAAAACGTCCAGAAATGTTTGAAGCTACTGACTGAATGAAAGGAGCTGGCATCTCACTCTCTTTGAATCTTCTTTATCATGCTAGGATTAGCAGGAAAAAGCAAAAAATTTCAGAATTGCACCGTGCAATGTGGAGATATTACTGTTTGTGCATTTACAATATTCATTGATTTTTGCCATTGAAAAACATGTTTTTCATATACCAGAAATGTTTGAAGCTACTGACTGAATGAAAGGAGCTGGCATCTCACTCTCTTTGAATCTTCTTTATCATGCTAGGATTAACAGGAAAAAGCTAAAAATTTCAGAATTGCACCTTGCAATGTGGAGATATTACTGTTTGTGCATTTACAATATTCATTGATTTTTGCCATTGAAAAACATGTTTTTCATATACCAGAAATGTTTGAAGCTACTGACTGAATGAAAGGAGCTGGCATCTCACTCTCTTTGAATCTTCTTTATCATGCTAGGATTAACAGGAAAAAGCAAAAAATTTCAGAATTGCACCTTGCAATGTGGAGATATTACTGTTTGTGCATTTACAATATTCATTGATTTTTGCCGTTGAAAAACATGTTTTTCATATACCAGAAATGTTTGAAGCTACTGACTGAATGAAAGGAGCTGGCATCTCACTCTCTTTGAATCTTCTTTATCATGCTAGGATTAACAGGAAAAAGCTAAAAATTTCAGAATTGCACCGTGCAATGTGGAGATATTACTGTTTGTGCATTTACAATATTCATTGATTTTTGCCATTGAAAAACATGTTTTTCATATACCAGAAATGTTTGAAGCTACTGACTGAATGAAAGGAGCTGGCATCTCACTCTCTTTGAATCTTCTTTATCATGCTAGGATTAACAGGAAAAAGCTAAAAATTTCAGAATTGCACCTTGCAATGTGGAGATATTACTGTTTGTGCATTTACAATATTCATTGATTTTTGCCATTGAAAAACGTCCAGAAATGTTTGAAGCTACTGACTGAATGAAAGGAGCTGGCATCTCACTCTCTTTGAATCTTCTTTATCATGCTAGGATTAACAGGAAAAAGCAAAAAATTTCAGAATTGCACCGTGCAATGTGGAGATATTACTGTTTGTGCATTTACAATATTCATTGATTTTTGCCATTGAAAAACATGTTTTTCATATACCAGAAATGTTTGAAGCTACTGACTGAATGAAAGGAGCTGGCATCTCACTCTCTTTGAATCTTCTTTATCATGCTAGGATTAACAGGAAAAAGCTAAAAATTTCAGAATTGCACCGTGCAATGTGGAGATATTACTGTTTGTGCATTTACAATATTCATTGATTTTTGCCATTGAAAAACGTCCAGAAATGTTTGAAGCTACTGACTGAATGAAAGGAGCTGGCATCTCACTCTCTTTGAATCTTCTTTATCATGCTAGGATTAACAGGAAAAAGCTAAAAATTTCAGAATTGCACCGTGCAATGTGGAGATATTACTGTTTGTGCATTTACAATATTCATTGATTTTTGCCATTGAAAAACGTCCAGAAATGTTTGAAGCTACTGACTGAATGAAAGGAGCTGGCATCTCACTCTCTTTGAATCTTCTTTATCATGCTAGTATTAACAGGAAAAAGCTAAAAATTTCAGAATTGCACCGTGCAATGTGGAGATATTACTGTTTGTGCATTTACAATATTCATTGATTTTTGCCATTGAAAAACGTCCAGAAATGTTTGAAGCTACTGACTGAATGAAAGGAGCTGGCATCTCACTCTCTTTGAATCTTCTTTATCATGCTAGGATTAGCAGGAAAAAGCAAAAAATTTCAGAATTGCACCGTGCAATGTGGAGATATTACTGTTTGTGCATTTACAATATTCATTGATTTTTGCCATTGAAAAACATGTTTTTCATATACCAGAAATGTTTGAAGCTACTGACTGAATGAAAGGAGCTGGCATCTCACTCTCTTTGAATCTTCTTTATCATGCTAGGATTAACAGGAAAAAGCTAAAAATTTCAGAATTGCACCGTGCAATGTGGAGATATTACTGTTTGTGCATTTACAATATTCATTGATTTTTGCCATTGAAAAACATGTTTTTCATATACCAGAAATGTTTGAAGCTACTGACTGAATGAAAGGAGCTGGCATCTCACTCTCTTTGAATCTTCTTTATCATGCTAGGATTAACAGGAAAAAGCTAAAAATTTCAGAATTGCACCGTGCAATGTGGAGATATTACTGTTTGTGCATTTACAATATTCATTGATTTTTGCCATTGAAAAACATGTTTTTCATATACCAGAAATGTTTGAAGCTACTGACTGAATGAAAGGAGCTGGCATCTCACTCTCTTTGAATCTTCTTTATCATGCTAGGATTAGCAGGAAAAAGCAAAAAATTTCAGAATTGCACCGTGCAATGTGGAGATATTACTGTGTGTGCATTTACAATATTCATTGATTTTTGCCATTGAAAAACATGTTTTTCATATACCAGAAATGTTTGAAGCTACTGACTGAATGAAAGGAGCTGGCATCTCACTCTCTTTGAATCTTCTTTATCATGCTAGGATTAGCAGGAAAAAGCAAAAAATTTCAGAATTGCACCTTGCAATGTGGAGATATTACTGTTTGTGCATTTACAATATTCATTGATTTTTGCCATTGAAAAACATGTTTTTCATATACCAGAAATGTTTGAAGCTACTGACTGAATGAAAGGAGCTGGCATCTCACTCTCTTTGAATCTTCTTTATCATGCTAGGATTAGCAGGAAAAAGCTAAAAATTTCAGAATTGCACCGTGCAATGTGGAGATATTACTGTTTGTGCATTTACAATATTCATTGATTTTTGCCATTGAAAAGCATGTTTTTCATATACCAGAAATGTTTGAAGCTACTGACTGAATGAAAGGAGCTGGCATCTCACTCTCTGAATCTTCTTTATCATGCTAGGATTAGCAGGAAAAAGCTAAAAATTTCAGAATTGCACCGTGCAATGTGGAGATATTACTGTTTGTGCATTTACAATATTCATTGATTTTTGCCATTGAAAAACATGTTTTTCATATACCAGAAATGTTTGAAGCTACTGACTGAATGAAAGGAGCTGGCATCTCACTCTCTTTGAATCTTCTTTATCATGCTAGGATTAGCAGGAAAAAGCAAAAAATTTCAGAATTGCACCGTGCAATGTGGAGATATTACTGTTTGTGCATTTACAATATTCATTGATTTTTGCCATTGAAAAACATGTTTTTTATATACCAGAAATGTTTGAAGCTACTGACTGAATGAAAGGAGCTGGCATCTCACTCTCTTTGAATCTTCTTTATCATGCTAGGATTAGCAGGAAAAAGCAAAAAATTTCAGAATTGCACCGTGCAATGTGGAGATATTACTGTTTGTGCATTTACAATATTCATTGATTTTTGCCATTGAAAAACATGTTTTTCATATACCAGAAATGTTTGAAGCTACTGACTGAATGAAAGGAGCTGGCATCTCACTCTCTTTGAATCTTCTTTATCATGCTAGGATTAACAGGAAAAAGCTAAAAATTTCAGAATTGCACCGTGCAATGTGGAGATATTACTGTTTGTGCATTTACAATATTCATTGATTTTTGCCATTGAAAAACGTCCAGAAATGTTTGAAGCAACTGACTGAATGAAAGGAGCTGGCATCTCACTCTCTTTGAATCTTCTTTATCATGCTAGGATTAACAGGAAAAAGCAAAAAATTTCAGAATTGCACCGTGCAATGTGGAGATATTACTGTTTGTGCATTTACAATATTCATTGATTTTTGCCATTGAAAAACATGTTTTTCATATACCAGAAATGTTTGAAGCTACTGACTGAATGAAAGGAGCTGGCATCTCACTCTCTTTGAATCTTCTTTATCATGCTAGGATTAACAGGAAAAAGCAAAAAATTTCAGAATTGCACCGTGCAATGTGGAGATATTACTGTTTGTGCATTTACAATATTCATTGATTTTTGCCATTGAAAAACATGTTTTTCATATACCAGAAATGTTTGAAGCTACTGACTGAATGAAAGGAGCTGGCATCTCACTCTCTTTGAATCTTCTTTATCATGCTAGGATTAACAGGAAAAAAGCTAAAAATTTCAGAATTGCACCTTGCAATGTGGAGATATTACTGTTTGTGCATTTACAATATTCATTGATTTTTGCCATTGAAAAACGTCCAGAAATGTTTGAAGCTACTGACTGAATGAAAGGAGCTGGCATCTCACTCTCTTTGAATCTTCTTTATCATGCTAGGATTAGCAGGAAAAAGCAAAAAATTTCAGAATTGCACCGTGCAATGTGGAGATATTACTGTTTGTGCATTTACAATATTCATTGATTTTTGCCATTGAAAAACATGTTTTTCATATACCAGAAATGTTTGAAGCTACTGACTGAATGAAAGGAGCTGGCATCTCACTCTCTTTGAATCTTCTTTATCATGCTAGGATTAGCAGGAAAAAGCAAAAAATTTCAGAATTGCACCGTGCAATGTGGAGATATTACTGTTTGTGCATTTACAATATTCATTGATTTTTGCCATTGAAAAACATGTTTTTCATATACCAGAAATGTTTGAAGCTACTGACTGAATGAAAGGAGCTGGCATCTCACTCTCTTTGAATCTTCTTTATCATGCTAGGATTAGCAGGAAAAAGCAAAAAATTTCAGAATTGCACCGTGCAATGTGGAGATATTACTGTGTGTGCATTTACAATATTCATTGATTTTTGCCATTGAAAAACATGTTTTTCATATACCAGAAATGTTTGAAGCTACTGACTGAATGAAAGGAGCTGGCATCTCACTCTCTTTGAATCTTCTTTATCATGCTAGGATTAGCAGGAAAAAGCAAAAAATTTCAGAATTGCACCTTGCAATGTGGAGATATTACTGTTTGTGCATTTACAATATTCATTGATTTTTGCCATTGAAAAACATGTTTTTCATATACCAGAAATGTTTGAAGCTACTGACTGAATGAAAGGAGCTGGCATCTCACTCTCTGAATCTTCTTTATCATGCTAGGATTAGCAGGAAAAAGCTAAAAATTTCAGAATTGCACCGTGCAATGTGGAGATATTACTGTTTGTGCATTTACAATATTCATTGATTTTTGCCATTGAAAAACATGTTTTTCATATACCAGAAATGTTTGAAGCTACTGACTGAATGAAAGGAGCTGGCATCTCACTCTCTTTGAATCTTCTTTATCATGCTAGGATTAGCAGGAAAAAGCAAAAAATTTCAGAATTGCACCGTGCAATGTGGAGATATTACTGTTTGTGCATTTACAATATTCATTGATTTTTGCCATTGAAAAACATGTTTTTTATATACCAGAAATGTTTGAAGCTACTGACTGAATGAAAGGAGCTGGCATCTCACTCTCTTTGAATCTTCTTTATCATGCTAGGATTAGCAGGAAAAAGCAAAAAATTTCAGAATTGCACCGTGCAATGTGGAGATATTACTGTTTGTGCATTTACAATATTCATTGATTTTTGCCATTGAAAAACATGTTTTTCATATACCAGAAATGTTTGAAGCTACTGACTGAATGAAAGGAGCTGGCATCTCACTCTCTTTGAATCTTCTTTATCATGCTAGGATTAACAGGAAAAAGCTAAAAATTTCAGAATTGCACCGTGCAATGTGGAGATATTACTGTTTGTGCATTTACAATATTCATTGATTTTTGCCATTGAAAAACGTTTTTCATATCCAGAAATGTTTGAAGCAACTGACTGAATGAAAGGAGCTGGCATCTCACTCTCTTTGAATCTTCTTTATCATGCTAGGATTAACAGGAAAAAGCAAAAAATTTCAGAATTGCACCGTGCAATGTGGAGATATTACTGTTTGTGCATTTACAATATTCATTGATTTTTGCCATTGAAAAACATGTTTTTCATATACCAGAAATGTTTGAAGCTACTGACTGAATGAAAGGAGCTGGCATCTCACTCTCTTTGAATCTTCTTTATCATGCTAGGATTAACAGGAAAAAGCAAAAAATTTCAGAATTGCACCGTGCAATGTGGAGATATTACTGTTTGTGCATTTACAATATTCATTGATTTTTGCCATTGAAAAACATGTTTTTCATATACCAGAAATGTTTGAAGCTACTGACTGAATGAAAGGAGCTGGCATCTCACTCTCTTTGAATCTTCTTTATCATGCTAGGATTAACAGGAAAAAAGCTAAAAATTTCAGAATTGCACCTTGCAATGTGGAGATATTACTGTTTGTGCATTTACAATATTCATTGATTTTTGCCATTGAAAAACGTCCAGAAATGTTTGAAGCTACTGACTGAATGAAAGGAGCTGGCATCTCACTCTCTTTGAATCTTCTTTATCATGCTAGGATTAGCAGGAAAAAGCAAAAAATTTCAGAATTGCACCGTGCAATGTGGAGATATTACTGTTTGTGCATTTACAATATTCATTGATTTTTGCCATTGAAAAACATGTTTTTCATATACCAGAAATGTTTGAAGCTACTGACTGAATGAAAGGAGCTGGCATCTCACTCTCTTTGAATCTTCTTTATCATGCTAGGATTAGCAGGAAAAAGCAAAAAATTTCAGAATTGCACCGTGCAATGTGGAGATATTACTGTTTGTGCATTTACAATATTCATTGATTTTTGCCATTGAAAAACATGTTTTTCATATACCAGAAATGTTTGAAGCTACTGACTGAATGAAAGGAGCTGGCATCTCACTCTCTTTGAATCTTCTTTATCATGCTAGGATTAGCAGGAAAAAGCAAAAAATTTCAGAATTGCACCTTGCAATGTGGAGATATTACTGTTTGTGCATTTACAATATTCATTGATTTTTGCCATTGAAAAACATGTTTTTCATATACCAGAAATGTTTGAAGCTACTGACTGAATGAAAGGAGCTGGCATCTCACTCTCTTTGAATCTTCTTTATCATGCTAGGATTAGCAGGAAAAAGCAAAAAATTTCAGAATTGCACCTTGCAATGTGGAGATATTACTGTTTGTGCATTTACAATATTCATTGATTTTTGCCATTGAAAAACGTCCAGAAATGTTTGAAGCTACTGACTGAATGAAATTAGCTGGCATCTCACTCTCTTTGAATCTTCTTTATCATGCTAGGATTAGCAGGAAAAAGCAAAAAATTTCAGAATTGCACCTTGCAATGTGGAGATATTACTGTTTGTGCATTTACAATATTCATTGATTTTTGCCATTGAAAAACGTCCAGAAATGTTTGAAGCTACTGACTGAATGAAAGGAGCTGGCATCTCACTCTCTTTGAATCTTCTTTATCATGCTAGGATTAGCAGGAAAAAGCAAAAAATTTCAGAATTGCACCGTGCAATGTGGAGATATTACTGTTTGTGCATTTACAATATTCATTGATTTTTGCCATTGAAAAACATGTTTTTCATATACCAGAAATGTTTGAAGCTACTGACTGAATGAGAGGAGCTGGCATCTCACTCTCTTTGAATCTTCTTTATCATGCTAGGATTAGCAGGAAAAAGCAAAAAATTTCAGAATTGCACCGTGCAATGTGGAGATATTACTGTTTGTGCATTTACAATATTCATTGATTTTTGCCATTGAAAAACATGTTTTTCATATACCAGAAATGTTTGAAGCTACTGACTGAATGAAAGGAGCTGGCATCTCACTCTCTTTGAATCTTCTTTATCATGCTAGGATTAACAGGAAAAAGCTAAAAATTTCAGAATTGCACCGTGCAATGTGGAGATATTACTGTTTGTGCATTTACAATATTCATTGATTTTTGCCATTGAAAAACATGTCTTTCATATACCAGAAATGTTTGAAGCTACTGACTGAATGAAAGGAGCTGGCATCTCACTCTCTTTGAATCTTCTTTATCATGCTAGGATTAGCAGGAAAAAGCTAAAAATTTCAGAATTGCACCTTGCAATGTGGAGATATTACTGTTTGTGCATTTACAATATTCATTGATTTTTGCCATTGAAAAACATGTTTTTCATATACCAGAAATGTTTGAAGCTACTGACTGAATGAAAGGAGCTGGCATCTCACTCTCTTTGAATCTTCTTTATCATGCTAGGATTAGCAGGAAAAAGCAAAAAATTTCAGAATTGCACCGTGCAATGTGGAGATATTACTGTTTGTGCATTTACAATATTCATTGATTTTTGCCATTGAAAAACATGTTTTTCATATACCAGAAATGTTTGAAGCTACTGACTGAATGAAAGGAGCTGGCATCTCACTCTCTTTGAATCTTCTTTATCATGCTAGGATTAACAGGAAAAAGCTAAAAATTTCAGAATTGCACCTTGCAATGTGGAGATATTACTGTTTGTGCATTTACAATATTCATTGATTTTTGCCATTGAAAAACATGTTTTTCATATACCAGAAATGTTTGAAGCTACTGACTGAATGAAAGGAGCTGGCATCTCACTCTCTTTGAATCTTCTTTATCATGCTAGGATTAGCAGGAAAAAGCTAAAAATTTCAGAATTGCACCTTGCAATGTGGAGATATTACTGTTTGTGCATTTACAATATTCATTGATTTTTGCCATTGAAAAACATGTTTTTCATATACCAGAAATGTTTGAAGCTACTGACTGAATGAAAGGAGCTGGCATCTCACTCTCTTTGAATCTTCTTTATCATGCTAGGATTAACAGGAAAAAGCTAAAAATTTCAGAATTGCACCGTGCAATGTGGAGATATTACTGTTTGTGCATTTACAATATTCATTGATTTTTGCCATTGAAAAACATGTTTTTCATATACCAGAAATGTTTGAAGCTACTGACTGAATGAAAGGAGCTGGCATCTCACTCTCTTTGAATCTTCTTTATCATGCTAGGATTAACAGGAAAAAGCTAAAAATTTCAGAATTGCACCGTGCAATGTGGAGATATTACTGTTTGTGCATTTACAATATTCATTGATTTTTGCCATTGAAAAACGTCCAGAAATGTTTGAAGCAACTGACTGAATGAAAGGAGCTGGCATCTCACTCTCTTTGAATCTTCTTTATCATGCTAGGATTAACAGGAAAAAGCAAAAAATTTCAGAATTGCACCGTGCAATGTGGAGATATTACTGTTTGTGCATTTACAATATTCATTGATTTTTGCCATTGAAAAACATGTTTTTCATATACCAGAAATGTTTGAAGCTACTGACTGAATGAAAGGAGCTGGCATCTCACTCTCTTTGAATCTTCTTTATCATGCTAGGATTAACAGGAAAAAGCAAAAAATTTCAGAATTGCACCGTGCAATGTGGAGATATTACTGTTTGTGCATTTACAATATTCATTGATTTTTGCCATTGAAAAACATGTTTTTCATATACCAGAAATGTTTGAAGCTACTGACTGAATGAAAGGAGCTGGCATCTCACTCTCTTTGAATCTTCTTTATCATGCTAGGATTAACAGGAAAAAAGCTAAAAATTTCAGAATTGCACCTTGCAATGTGGAGATATTACTGTTTGTGCATTTACAATATTCATTGATTTTTGCCATTGAAAAACGTCCAGAAATGTTTGAAGCTACTGACTGAATGAAAGGAGCTGGCATCTCACTCTCTTTGAATCTTCTTTATCATGCTAGGATTAGCAGGAAAAAGCAAAAAATTTCAGAATTGCACCGTGCAATGTGGAGATATTACTGTTTGTGCATTTACAATATTCATTGATTTTTGCCATTGAAAAACATGTTTTTCATATACCAGAAATGTTTGAAGCTACTGACTGAATGAAAGGAGCTGGCATCTCACTCTCTTTGAATCTTCTTTATCATGCTAGGATTAGCAGGAAAAAGCTAAAAATTTCAGAATTGCACCTTGCAATGTGGAGATATTACTGTTTGTGCATTTACAATATTCATTGATTTTTGCCATTGAAAAACATGTTTTTCATATACCAGAAATGTTTGAAGCTACTGACTGAATGAAAGGAGCTGGCATCTCACTCTCTTTGAATCTTCTTTATCATGCTAGGATTAACAGGAAAAAGCTAAAAATTTCAGAATTGCACCGTGCAATGTGGAGATATTACTGTTTGTGCATTTACAATATTCATTGATTTTTGCCATTGAAAAACATGTTTTTCATATACCAGAAATGTTTGAAGCTACTGACTGAATGAAAGGAGCTGGCATCTCACTCTCTTTGAATCTTCTTTATCATGCTAGGATTAACAGGAAAAAGCTAAAAATTTCAGAATTGCACCGTGCAATGTGGAGATATTACTGTTTGTGCATTTACAATATTCATTGATTTTTGCCATTGAAAAACGTCCAGAAATGTTTGAAGCAACTGACTGAATGAAAGGAGCTGGCATCTCACTCTCTTTGAATCTTCTTTATCATGCTAGGATTAACAGGAAAAAGCAAAAAATTTCAGAATTGCACCGTGCAATGTGGAGATATTACTGTTTGTGCATTTACAATATTCATTGATTTTTGCCATTGAAAAACATGTTTTTCATATACCAGAAATGTTTGAAGCTACTGACTGAATGAAAGGAGCTGGCATCTCACTCTCTTTGAATCTTCTTTATCATGCTAGGATTAACAGGAAAAAAGCTAAAAATTTCAGAATTGCACCGTGCAATGTGGAGATATTACTGTTTGTGCATTTACAATATTCATTGATTTTTGCCATTGAAAAACATGTTTCCAGAAATGTTTGAAGCTACTGACTGAATGAAAGGAGCTGGCATCTCACTCTCTTTGAATCTTCTTTATCATGCTAGGATTAGCAGGAAAAAGCAAAAAATTTCAGAATTGCACCGTGCAATGTGGAGATATTACTGTTTGTGCATTTACAATATTCATTGATTTTTGCCATTGAAAAACATGTTTTTCATATACCAGAAATGTTTGAAGCTACTGACTGAATGAAAGGAGCTGGCATCTCACTCTCTTTGAATCTTCTTTATCATGCTAGGATTAGCAGGAAAAAGCAAAAAATTTCAGAATTGCACCGTGCAATGTGGAGATATTACTGTTTGTGCATTTACAATATTCATTGATTTTTGCCATTGAAAAACATGTTTTTCATATACCAGAAATGTTTGAAGCTACTGACTGAATGAAAGGAGCTGGCATCTCACTCTCTTTGAATCTTCTTTATCATGCTAGGATTAGCAGGAAAAAGCAAAAAATTTCAGAATTGCACCTTGCAATGTGGAGATATTACTGTTTGTGCATTTACAATATCATTGATTTTTGCCATTGAAAAACATGTTTTTCATATACCAGAAATGTTTGAAGCTACTGACTGAATGAAAGGAGCTGGCATCTCACTCTCTTTGAATCTTCTTTATCATGCTAGGATTAGCAGGAAAAAGCAAAAAATTTCAGAATTGCACCTTGCAATGTGGAGATATTACTGTTTGTGCATTTACAATATTCATTGATTTTTGCCATTGAAAAACGTCCAGAAATGTTTGAAGCTACTGACTGAATGAAATTAGCTGGCATCTCACTCTCTTTGAATCTTCTTTATCATGCTAGGATTAGCAGGAAAAAGCAAAAAATTTCAGAATTGCACCTTGCAATGTGGAGATATTACTGTTTGTGCATTTACAATATTCATTGATTTTTGCCATTGAAAAACGTCCAGAAATGTTTGAAGCTACTGACTGAATGAAAGGAGCTGGCATCTCACTCTCTTTGAATCTTCTTTATCATGCTAGGATTAGCAGGAAAAAGCAAAAAATTTCAGAATTGCACCGTGCAATG
>NW_027368124.1:0-52175 GCF_046119375.1 Phyllobates terribilis
AAAAATCAATGAATATTGTAAATGCACAAACAGTAATATCTCCACATTGCACGGTGCAATTCTGAAATTTTTAGCTTTTTCCTGTTAATCCTAGCATGATAAAGAAGATTCAAAGAGAGTGAGATGCCAGCTCCTTTCATTCAGTCAGTAGCTTCAAACATTTCTGGTATATGAAAAACATGTTTTTCAATGGCAAAAATCAATGAATATTGTAAATGCACAAACAGTAATATCTCCACATTGCAAGGTGCAATTCTGAAATTTTTTGCTTTTTCCTGCTAATCCTAGCATGATAAAGAAGATTCAAAGAGAGTGAGATGCCAGCTCCTTTCATTCAGTCAGTAGCTTCAAACATTTCTGGTATATGAAAAACATGTTTTTCAATGGCAAAAATCAATGAATATTGTAAATGCACAAACAGTAATATCTCCACATTGCACGGTGCAATTCTGAAATTTTTAGCTTTTTCCTGTTAATCCTAGCATGATAAAGAAGATTCAAAGAGAGTGAGATGCCAGCTCCTTTCATTCAGTCAGTAGCTTCAAACATTTCTGGTATATGAAAAACATGTTTTTCAATGGCAAAAATCAATGAATATTGTAAATGCACAAACAGTAATATCTCCACATTGCAAGGTGCAATTCTGAAATTTTTTGCTTTTTCCTGCTAATCCTAGCATGATAAAGAAGATTCAAAGAGAGTGAGATGCCAGCTCCTTTCATTCAGTCAGTAGCTTCAAACATTTCTGGTATATGAAAAACATGTTTTTCAATGGCAAAAATCAATGAATATTGTAAATGCACAAACAGTAATATCTCCACATTGCACGGTGCAATTCTGAAATTTTTAGCTTTTTCCTGTTAATCCTAGCATGATAAAGAAGATTCAAAGAGAGTGAGATGCCAGCTCCTTTCATTCAGTCAGTAGCTTCAAACATTTCTGGTATATGAAAAACATGTTTTTCAATGGCAAAAATCAATGAATATTGTAAATGCACAAACAGTAATATCTCCACATTGCAAGGTGCAATTCTGAAATTTTTTGCTTTTTCCTGTTAATCCTAGCATGATAAAGAAGATTCAAAGAGAGTGAGATGCCAGCTCCTTTCATTCAGTCAGTAGCTTCAAACATTTCTGGTATATGAAAAACATGTTTTTCAATGGCAAAAATCAATGAATATTGTAAATGCACAAACAGTAATATCTCCACATTGCAAGGTGCAATTCTGAAATTTTTTGCTTTTTCCTGCTAATCCTAGCATGATAAAGAAGATTCAAAGAGAGTGAGATGCCAGCTCCTTTCATTCAGTCAGTAGCTTCAAACATTTCTGGACGTTTTTCAATGGCAAAAATCAATGAATATTGTAAATGCACAAACAGTAATATCTCCACATTGCAAGGTGCAATTCTGAAATTTTTTGCTTTTTCCTGCTAATCCTAGCATGATAAAGAAGATTCAAAGAGAGTGAGATGCCAGCTCCTTTCATTCAGTCAGTAGCTTCAAACATTTCTGGTATATGAAAAACATGTTTTTCAATGGCAAAAATCAATGAATATTGTAAATGCACAAACAGTAATATCTCCACATTGCAAGGTGCAATTCTGAAATTTTTTGCTTTTTCCTGCTAATCCTAGCATGATAAAGAAGATTCAAAGAGAGTGAGATGCCAGCTCCTTTCATTCAGTCAGTAGCTTCAAACATTTCTGGTATATGAAAAACATGTTTTTCAATGGCAAAAATCAATGAATATTGTAAATGCACAAACAGTAATATCTCCACATTGCAAGGTGCAATTCTGAAATTTTTTGCTTTTTCCTGTTAATCCTAGCATGATAAAGAAGATTCAAAGAGAGTGAGATGCCAGCTCCTTTCATTCAGTCAGTAGCTTCAAACATTTCTGGTATATGAAAAACATGTTTTTCAATGGCAAAAATCAATGAATATTGTAAATGCACAAACAGTAATATCTCCACATTGCAAGGTGCAATTCTGAAATTTTTTGCTTTTTCCTGTTAATCCTAGCATGATAAAGAAGATTCAAAGAGAGTGAGATGCCAGCTCCTTTCATTCAGTCAGTAGCTTCAAACATTTCTGGTATATGAAAAACATGTTTTTCAATGGCAAAAATCAATGAATATTGTAAATGCACAAACAGTAATATCTCCACATTGCAAGGTGCAATTCTGAAATTTTTTGCTTTTTCCTGCTAATCCTAGCATGATAAAGAAGATTCAAAGAGAGTGAGATGCCAGCTCCTTTCATTCAGTCAGTAGCTTCAAACATTTCTGGTATATGAAAAACATGTTTTTCAATGGCAAAAATCAATGAATATTGTAAATGCACAAACAGTAATATCTCCACATTGCACGGTGCAATTCTGAAATTTTTAGCTTTTTCCTGTTAATCCTAGCATGATAAAGAAGATTCAAAGAGAGTGAGATGCCAGCTCCTTTCATTCAGTCAGTAGCTTCAAACATTTCTGGTAAATGAAAAACATGTTTTTCAATGGCAAAAATCAATGAATATTGTAAATGCACAAACAGTAATATCTCCACATTGCACGGTGCAATTCTGAAATTTTTTGCTTTTTCCTGCTAATCCTAGCATGATAAAGAAGATTCAAAGAGAGTGAGATGCCAGCTCCTTTCATTCAGTCAGTAGCTTCAAACATTTCTGGACGTTTTTCAATGGCAAAAATCAATGAATATTGTAAATGCACAAACAGTAATATCTCCACATTGCAAGGTGCAATTCTGAAATTTTTTGCTTTTTCCTGCTAATCCTAGCATGATAAAGAAGATTCAAAGAGAGTGAGATGCCAGCTCCTTTCATTCAGTCAGTAGCTTCAAACATTTCTGGTATATGAAAAACATGTTTTTCAATGGCAAAAATCAATGAATATTGTAAATGCACAAACAGTAATATCTCCACATTGCAAGGTGCAATTCTGAAATTTTTTGCTTTTTCCTGCTAATCCTAGCATGATAAAGAAGATTCAAAGAGAGTGAGATGCCAGCTCCTTTCATTCAGTCAGTAGCTTCAAACATTTCTGGTATATGAAAAACGTTTTTCAATGGCAAAAATCAATGAATATTGTAAATGCACAAACAGTAATATCTCCACATTGCAAGGTG
Source organism: Phyllobates terribilis (assembly GCF_046119375.1). NCBI lineage: Eukaryota > Metazoa > Chordata > Amphibia > Anura > Dendrobatidae > Phyllobates > Phyllobates terribilis. The sequence goes on from NW_027368124.1 coordinate 3,135, forward strand.
CAATTCTGAAATTTTTTGCTTTTTCCTGCTAATCCTAGCATGATAAAGAAGATTCAAAGGGAGTGAGATGCCAGCTCCTTTCATTCAGTCAGTAGCTTCAAACATTTCTGGTATATGAAAAACATGTTTTTCAATGGCAAAAATCAATGAATATTGTAAATGCACAAACAGTAATATCTCCACATTGCACGGTGCAATTCTGAAATTTTTAGCTTTTTCCTGTTAATCCTAGCATGATAAAGAAGATTCAAAGAGAGTGAGATGCCAGCTCCTTTCATTCAGTCAGTAGCTTCAAACATTTCTGGTATATGAAAAACATGTTTTTCAATGGCAAAAATCAATGAATATTGTAAATGCACAAACAGTAATATCTCCACATTGCAAGGTGCAATTCTGAAATTTTTTGCTTTTTCCTGCTAATCCTAGCATGATAAAGAAGATTCAAAGAGAGTGAGATGCCAGCTCCTTTCATTCAGTCAGTAGCTTCAAACATTTCTGGTATATGAAAAACATGTTTTTCAATGGCAAAAATCAATGAATATTGTAAATGCACAAACAGTAATATCTCCACATTGCAAGGTGCAATTCTGAAATTTTTTGCTTTTTCCTGCTAATCCTAGCATGATAAAGAATATTCAAAGAGAGTGAGATGCCAGCTCCTTTCATTCAGTCAGTAGCTTCAAACATTTCTGGTATATGAAAAACGTTTTTCAATGGCAAAAATCAATGAATATTGTAAATGCACAAACAGTAATATCTCCACATTGCAAGGTGCAATTCTGAAATTTTTTGCTTTTTCCTGCTAATCCTAGCATGATAAAGAAGATTCAAAGGGAGTGAGATGCCAGCTCCTTTCATTCAGTCAGTAGCTTCAAACATTTCTGGTATATGAAAAACATGTTTTTCAATGGCAAAAATCAATGAATATTGTAAATGCACAAACAGTAATATCTCCACATTGCACGGTGCAATTCTGAAATTTTTAGCTTTTTCCTGTTAATCCTAGCATGATAAAGAAGATTCAAAGAGAGTGAGATGCCAGCTCCTTTCATTCAGTCAGTAGCTTCAAACATTTCTGGTATATGAAAAACATGTTTTTCAATGGCAAAAATCAATGAATATTGTAAATGCACAAACAGTAATATCTCCACATTGCAAGGTGCAATTCTGAAATTTTTTGCTTTTTCCTGCTAATCCTAGCATGATAAAGAAGATTCAAAGAGAGTGAGATGCCAGCTCCTTTCATTCAGTCAGTAGCTTCAAACATTTCTGGTATATGAAAAACATGTTTTTCAATGGCAAAAATCAATGAATATTGTAAATGCACAAACAGTAATATCTCCACATTGCACGGTGCAATTCTGAAATTTTTAGCTTTTTCCTGTTAATCCTAGCATGATAAAGAAGATTCAAAGAGAGTGAGATGCCAGCTCCTTTCATTCAGTCAGTAGCTTCAAACATTTCTGGTATATGAAAAACATGTTTTTCAATGGCAAAAATCAATGAATATTGTAAATGCACAAACAGTAATATCTCCACATTGCAAGGTGCAATTCTGAAATTTTTTGCTTTTTCCTGCTAATCCTAGCATGATAAAGAAGATTCAAAGAGAGTGAGATGCCAGCTCCTTTCATTCAGTCAGTAGCTTCAAACATTTCTGGTATATGAAAAACATGTTTTTCAATGGCAAAAATCAATGAATATTGTAAATGCACAAACAGTAATATCTCCACATTGCACGGTGCAATTCTGAAATTTTTAGCTTTTTCCTGTTAATCCTAGCATGATAAAGAAGATTCAAAGAGAGTGAGATGCCAGCTCCTTTCATTCAGTCAGTAGCTTCAAACATTTCTGGTATATGAAAAACATGTTTTTCAATGGCAAAAATCAATGAATATTGTAAATGCACAAACAGTAATATCTCCACATTGCAAGGTGCAATTCTGAAATTTTTTGCTTTTTCCTGTTAATCCTAGCATGATAAAGAAGATTCAAAGAGAGTGAGATGCCAGCTCCTTTCATTCAGTCAGTAGCTTCAAACATTTCTGGTATATGAAAAACATGTTTTTCAATGGCAAAAATCAATGAATATTGTAAATGCACAAACAGTAATATCTCCACATTGCAAGGTGCAATTCTGAAATTTTTTGCTTTTTCCTGCTAATCCTAGCATGATAAAGAAGATTCAAAGAGAGTGAGATGCCAGCTCCTTTCATTCAGTCAGTAGCTTCAAACATTTCTGGACGTTTTTCAATGGCAAAAATCAATGAATATTGTAAATGCACAAACAGTAATATCTCCACATTGCAAGGTGCAATTCTGAAATTTTTTGCTTTTTCCTGCTAATCCTAGCATGATAAAGAAGATTCAAAGAGAGTGAGATGCCAGCTCCTTTCATTCAGTCAGTAGCTTCAAACATTTCTGGTATATGAAAAACATGTTTTTCAATGGCAAAAATCAATGAATATTGTAAATGCACAAACAGTAATATCTCCACATTGCAAGGTGCAATTCTGAAATTTTTTGCTTTTTCCTGCTAATCCTAGCATGATAAAGAAGATTCAAAGAGAGTGAGATGCCAGCTCCTTTCATTCAGTCAGTAGCTTCAAACATTTCTGGTATATGAAAAACATGTTTTTCAATGGCAAAAATCAATGAATATTGTAAATGCACAAACAGTAATATCTCCACATTGCAAGGTGCAATTCTGAAATTTTTTGCTTTTTCCTGTTAATCCTAGCATGATAAAGAAGATTCAAAGAGAGTGAGATGCCAGCTCCTTTCATTCAGTCAGTAGCTTCAAACATTTCTGGTATATGAAAAACATGTTTTTCAATGGCAAAAATCAATGAATATTGTAAATGCACAAACAGTAATATCTCCACATTGCAAGGTGCAATTCTGAAATTTTTTGCTTTTTCCTGTTAATCCTAGCATGATAAAGAAGATTCAAAGAGAGTGAGATGCCAGCTCCTTTCATTCAGTCAGTAGCTTCAAACATTTCTGGTATATGAAAAACATGTTTTTCAATGGCAAAAATCAATGAATATTGTAAATGCACAAACAGTAATATCTCCACATTGCAAGGTGCAATTCTGAAATTTTTTGCTTTTTCCTGCTAATCCTAGCATGATAAAGAAGATTCAAAGAGAGTGAGATGCCAGCTCCTTTCATTCAGTCAGTAGCTTCAAACATTTCTGGTATATGAAAAACATGTTTTTCAATGGCAAAAATCAATGAATATTGTAAATGCACAAACAGTAATATCTCCACATTGCACGGTGCAATTCTGAAATTTTTAGCTTTTTCCTGTTAATCCTAGCATGATAAAGAAGATTCAAAGAGAGTGAGATGCCAGCTCCTTTCATTCAGTCAGTAGCTTCAAACATTTCTGGTATATGAAAAACATGTTTTTCAATGGCAAAAATCAATGAATATTGTAAATGCACAAACAGTAATATCTCCACATTGCAAGGTGCAATTCTGAAATTTTTTGCTTTTTCCTGTTAATCCTAGCATGATAAAGAAGATTCAAAGAGAGTGAGATGCCAGCTCCTTTCATTCAGTCAGTAGCTTCAAACATTTCTGGTATATGAAAAACATGTTTTTCAATGGCAAAAATCAATGAATATTGTAAATGCACAAACAGTAATATCTCCACATTGCAAGGTGCAATTCTGAAATTTTTTGCTTTTTCCTGTTAATCCTAGCATGATAAAGAAGATTCAAAGAGAGTGAGATGCCAGCTCCTTTCATTCAGTCAGTAGCTTCAAACATTTCTGGTATATGAAAAACATGTTTTTCAATGGCAAAAATCAATGAATATTGTAAATGCACAAACAGTAATATCTCCACATTGCAAGGTGCAATTCTGAAATTTTTTGCTTTTTCCTGCTAATCCTAGCATGATAAAGAAGATTCAAAGAGAGTGAGATGCCAGCTCCTTTCATTCAGTCAGTAGCTTCAAACATTTCTGGTATATGAAAAACATGTTTTTCAATGGCAAAAATCAATGAATATTGTAAATGCACAAACAGTAATATCTCCACATTGCACGGTGCAATTCTGAAATTTTTAGCTTTTTCCTGTTAATCCTAGCATGATAAAGAAGATTCAAAGAGAGTGAGATGCCAGCTCCTTTCATTCAGTCAGTAGCTTCAAACATTTCTGGTATATGAAAAACATGTTTTTCAATGGCAAAAATCAATGAATATTGTAAATGCACAAACAGTAATATCTCCACATTGCAAGGTGCAATTCTGAAATTTTTTGCTTTTTCCTGTTAATCCTAGCATGATAAAGAAGATTCAAAGAGAGTGAGATGCCAGCTCCTTTCATTCAGTCAGTAGCTTCAAACATTTCTGGTATATGAAAAACATGTTTTTCAATGGCAAAAATCAATGAATATTGTAAATGCACAAACAGTAATATCTCCACATTGCACGGTGCAATTCTGAAATTTTTAGCTTTTTCCTGTTAATCCTAGCATGATAAAGAAGATTCAAAGAGAGTGAGATGCCAGCTCCTTTCATTCAGTCAGTAGCTTCAAACATTTCTGGTATATGAAAAACATGTTTTTCAATGGCAAAAATCAATGAATATTGTAAATGCACAAACAGTAATATCTCCACATTGCAAGGTGCAATTCTGAAATTTTTTGCTTTTTCCTGCTAATCCTAGCATGATAAAGAAGATTCAAAGAGAGTGAGATGCCAGCTCCTTTCATTCAGTCAGTAGCTTCAAACATTTCTGGTATATGAAAAACATGTTTTTCAATGCAAAAATCAATGAATATTGTAAATGCACAAACAGTAATATCTCCACATTGCACGGTGCAATTCTGAAATTTTTAGCTTTTTCCTGTTAATCCTAGCATGATAAAGAAGATTCAAAGAGAGTGAGATGCCAGCTCCTTTCATTCAGTCAGTAGCTTCAAACATTTCTGGTATATGAAAAACATGTTTTTCAATGGCAAAAATCAATGAATATTGTAAATGCACAAACAGTAATATCTCCACATTGCAAGGTGCAATTCTGAAATTTTTTGCTTTTTCCTGCTAATCCTAGCATGATAAAGAAGATTCAAAGAGAGTGAGATGCCAGCTCCTTTCATTCAGTCAGTAGCTTCAAACATTTCTGGTATATGAAAAACATGTTTTTCAATGGCAAAAATCAATGAATATTGTAAATGCACAAACAGTAATATCTCCACATTGCACGGTGCAATTCTGAAATTTTTAGCTTTTTCCTGTTAATCCTAGCATGATAAAGAAGATTCAAAGAGAGTGAGATGCCAGCTCCTTTCATTCAGTCAGTAGCTTCAAACATTTCTGGTATATGAAAAACATGTTTTTCAATGGCAAAAATCAATGAATATTGTAAATGCACAAACAGTAATATCTCCACATTGCAAGGTGCAATTCTGAAATTTTTTGCTTTTTCCTGTTAATCCTAGCATGATAAAGAAGATTCAAAGAGAGTGAGATGCCAGCTCCTTTCATTCAGTCAGTAGCTTCAAACATTTCTGGTATATGAAAAACATGTTTTTCAATGGCAAAAATCAATGAATATTGTAAATGCACAAACAGTAATATCTCCACATTGCAAGGTGCAATTCTGAAATTTTTTGCTTTTTCCTGCTAATCCTAGCATGATAAAGAAGATTCAAAGAGAGTGAGATGCCAGCTCCTTTCATTCAGTCAGTAGCTTCAAACATTTCTGGACGTTTTTCAATGGCAAAAATCAATGAATATTGTAAATGCACAAACAGTAATATCTCCACATTGCAAGGTGCAATTCTGAAATTTTTTGCTTTTTCCTGCTAATCCTAGCATGATAAAGAAGATTCAAAGAGAGTGAGATGCCAGCTCCTTTCATTCAGTCAGTAGCTTCAAACATTTCTGGTATATGAAAAACATGTTTTTCAATGGCAAAAATCAATGAATATTGTAAATGCACAAACAGTAATATCTCCACATTGCAAGGTGCAATTCTGAAATTTTTTGCTTTTTCCTGCTAATCCTAGCATGATAAAGAAGATTCAAAGAGAGTGAGATGCCAGCTCCTTTCATTCAGTCAGTAGCTTCAAACATTTCTGGTATATGAAAAACATGTTTTTCAATGGCAAAAATCAATGAATATTGTAAATGCACAAACAGTAATATCTCCACATTGCAAGGTGCAATTCTGAAATTTTTTGCTTTTTCCTGTTAATCCTAGCATGATAAAGAAGATTCAAAGAGAGTGAGATGCCAGCTCCTTTCATTCAGTCAGTAGCTTCAAACATTTCTGGTATATGAAAAACATGTTTTTCAATGGCAAAAATCAATGAATATTGTAAATGCACAAACAGTAATATCTCCACATTGCAAGGTGCAATTCTGAAATTTTTTGCTTTTTCCTGCTAATCCTAGCATGATAAAGAATATTCAAAGAGAGTGAGATGCCAGCTCCTTTCATTCAGTCAGTAGCTTCAAACATTTCTGGTATATGAAAAACATGTTTTTCAATGGCAAAAATCAATGAATATTGTAAATGCACAAACAGTAATATCTCCACATTGCAAGGTGCAATTCTGAAATTTTTTGCTTTTTCCTGCTAATCCTAGCATGATAAAGAAGATTCAAAGGGAGTGAGATGCCAGCTCCTTTCATTCAGTCAGTAGCTTCAAACATTTCTGGTATATGAAAAACATGTTTTTCAATGGCAAAAATCAATGAATATTGTAAATGCACAAACAGTAATATCTCCACATTGCACTGTGCAATTCTGAAATTTTTAGCTTTTTCCTGTTAATCCTAGCATGATAAAGAAGATTCAAAGAGAGTGAGATGCCAGCTCCTTTCATTCAGTCAGTAGCTTCAAACATTTCTGGTATATGAAAAACATGTTTTTCAATGGCAAAAATCAATGAATATTGTAAATGCACAAACAGTAATATCTCCACATTGCAAGGTGCAATTCTGAAATTTTTTGCTTTTTCCTGTTAATCCTAGCATGATAAAGAAGATTCAAAGAGAGTGAGATGCCAGCTCCTTTCATTCAGTCAGTAGCTTCAAACATTTCTGGTATATGAAAAACATGTTTTTCAATGGCAAAAATCAATGAATATTGTAAATGCACAAACAGTAATATCTCCACATTGCAAGGTGCAATTCTGAAATTTTTTGCTTTTTCCTGCTAATCCTAGCATGATAAAGAAGATTCAAAGAGAGTGAGATGCCAGCTCCTTTCATTCAGTCAGTAGCTTCAAACATTTCTGGTATATGAAAAACATGTTTTTCAATGGCAAAAATCAATGAATATTGTAAATGCACAAACAGTAATATCTCCACATTGCACGGTGCAATTCTGAAATTTTTAGCTTTTTCCTGTTAATCCTAGCATGATAAAGATTCAAAGAGAGTGAGATGCCAGCTCCTTTCATTCAGTCAGTAGCTTCAAACATTTCTGGTATATGAAAAACATGTTTTTCAATGGCAAAAATCAATGAATATTGTAAATGCACAAACAGTAATATCTCCACATTGCAAGGTGCAATTCTGAAATTTTTTGCTTTTTCCTGCTAATCCTAGCATGATAAAGAAGATTCAAAGAGAGTGAGATGCCAGCTCCTTTCATTCAGTCAGTAGCTTCAAACATTTCTGGTATATGAAAAACATGTTTTTCAATGGCAAAAATCAATGAATATTGTAAATGCACAAACAGTAATATCTCCACATTGCACGGTGCAATTCTGAAATTTTTAGCTTTTTCCTGTTAATCCTAGCATGATAAAGAAGATTCAAAGAGAGTGAGATGCCAGCTCCTTTCATTCAGTCAGTAGCTTCAAACATTTCTGGTATATGAAAAACATGTTTTTCAATGGCAAAAATCAATGAATATTGTAAATGCACAAACAGTAATATCTCCACATTGCAAGGTGCAATTCTGAAATTTTTTGCTTTTTCCTGTTAATCCTAGCATGATAAAGAAGATTCAAAGAGAGTGAAATGCCAGCTCCTTTCATTCAGTCAGTAGCTTCAAACATTTCTGGTATATGAAAAACGTTTTACAATGGCAAAAATCAATGAATATTGTAAATGCACAAACTAATATCTCCACATTGCACGGTGCAATTCTGAAATTTTTAGCTTTTTCCTGTTAATCCTAGCATGATAAAGAAGATTCAAAGAGAGTGAGATGCCAGCTCCTTTCATTCAGTCAGTAGCTTCAAACATTTCTGGTATATGAAAAACATGTTTTTCAATGGCAAAAATCAATGAATATTGTAAATGCACAAACAGTAATATCTCCACATTGCAAGGTGCAATTCTGAAATTTTTTGCTTTTTCCTGTTAATCCTAGCATGATAAAGAAGATTCAAAGAGAGTGAGATGCCAGCTCCTTTCATTCAGTCAGTAGCTTCAAACATTTCTGGTATATGAAAAACATGTTTTTCAATGGCAAAAATCAATGAATATTGTAAATGCACAAACAGTAATATCTCCACATTGCAAGGTGCAATTCTGAAATTTTTTGCTTTTTCCTGCTAATCCTAGCATGATAAAGAAGATTCAAAGAGAGTGAGATGCCAGCTCCTTTCATTCAGTCAGTAGCTTCAAACATTTCTGGTATATGAAAAACATGTTTTTCAATGGCAAAAATCAATGAATATTGTAAATGCACAAACAGTAATATCTCCACATTGCACGGTGCAATTCTGAAATTTTTTGCTTTTTCCTGCTAATCCTAGCATGATAAAGAATATTCAAAGAGAGTGAGATGCCAGCTCCTTTCATTCAGTCAGTAGCTTCAAACATTTCTGGTATATGAAAAACGTTTTTCAATGGCAAAAATCAATGAATATTGTAAATGCACAAACAGTAATATCTCCACATTGCAAGGTGCAATTCTGAAATTTTTTGCTTTTTCCTGCTAATCCTAGCATGATAAAGAAGATTCAAAGGGAGTGAGATGCCAGCTCCTTTCATTCAGTCAGTAGCTTCAAACATTTCTGGTATATGAAAAACATGTTTTTCAATGGCAAAAATCAATGAATATTGTAAATGCACAAACAGTAATATCTCCACATTGCACGGTGCAATTCTGAAATTTTTAGCTTTTTCCTGTTAATCCTAGCATGATAAAGAAGATTCAAAGAGAGTGAGATGCCAGCTCCTTTCATTCAGTCAGTAGCTTCAAACATTTCTGGTATATGAAAAACATGTTTTTCAATGGCAAAAATCAATGAATATTGTAAATGCACAAACAGTAATATCTCCACATTGCAAGGTGCAATTCTGAAATTTTTTGCTTTTTCCTGCTAATCCTAGCATGATAAAGAAGATTCAAAGAGAGTGAGATGCCAGCTCCTTTCATTCAGTCAGTAGCTTCAAACATTTCTGGTATATGAAAAACATGTTTTTCAATGGCAAAAATCAATGAATATTGTAAATGCACAAACAGTAATATCTCCACATTGCACGGTGCAATTCTGAAATTTTTAGCTTTTTCCTGTTAATCCTAGCATGATAAAGAAGATTCAAAGAGAGTGAGATGCCAGCTCCTTTCATTCAGTCAGTAGCTTCAAACATTTCTGGTATATGAAAAACATGTTTTTCAATGGCAAAAATCAATGAATATTGTAAATGCACAAACAGTAATATCTCCACATTGCAAGGTGCAATTCTGAAATTTTTTGCTTTTTCCTGTTAATCCTAGCATGATAAAGAAGATTCAAAGAGAGTGAGATGCCAGCTCCTTTCATTCAGTCAGTAGCTTCAAACATTTCTGGTATATGAAAAACATGTTTTTCAATGGCAAAAATCAATGAATATTGTAAATGCACAAACAGTAATATCTCCACATTGCAAGGTGCAATTCTGAAATTTTTTGCTTTTTCCTGCTAATCCTAGCATGATAAAGAAGATTCAAAGAGAGTGAGATGCCAGCTCCTTTCATTCAGTCAGTAGCTTCAAACATTTCTGGTATATGAAAAACATGTTTTTCAATGGCAAAAATCAATGAATATTGTAAATGCACAAACAGTAATATCTCCACATTGCACGGTGCAATTCTGAAATTTTTAGCTTTTTCCTGTTAATCCTAGCATGATAAAGAAGATTCAAAGAGAGTGAGATGCCAGCTCCTTTCATTCAGTCAGTAGCTTCAAACATTTCTGGTATATGAAAAACATGTTTTTCAATGGCAAAAATCAATGAATATTGTAAATGCACAAACAGTAATATCTCCACATTGCAAGGTGCAATTCTGAAATTTTTTGCTTTTTCCTGTTAATCCTAGCATGATAAAGAAGATTCAAAGAGAGTGAGATGCCAGCTCCTTTCATTCAGTCAGTAGCTTCAAACATTTCTGGTATATGAAAAACATGTTTTTCAATGGCAAAAATCAATGAATATTGTAAATGCACAAACAGTAATATCTCCACATTGCACGGTGCAATTCTGAAATTTTTAGCTTTTTCCTGTTAATCCTAGCATGATAAAGAAGATTCAAAGAGAGTGAGATGCCAGCTCCTTTCATTCAGTCAGTAGCTTCAAACATTTCTGGTATATGAAAAACATGTTTTTCAATGGCAAAAATCAATGAATATTGTAAATGCACAAACAGTAATATCTCCACATTGCAAGGTGCAATTCTGAAATTTTTTGCTTTTTCCTGCTAATCCTAGCATGATAAAGAAGATTCAAAGAGAGTGAGATGCCAGCTCCTTTCATTCAGTCAGTAGCTTCAAACATTTCTGGTATATGAAAAACATGTTTTTCAATGCAAAAATCAATGAATATTGTAAATGCACAAACAGTAATATCTCCACATTGCACGGTGCAATTCTGAAATTTTTAGCTTTTTCCTGTTAATCCTAGCATGATAAAGAAGATTCAAAGAGAGTGAGATGCCAGCTCCTTTCATTCAGTCAGTAGCTTCAAACATTTCTGGTATATGAAAAACATGTTTTTCAATGGCAAAAATCAATGAATATTGTAAATGCACAAACAGTAATATCTCCACATTGCAAGGTGCAATTCTGAAATTTTTTGCTTTTTCCTGCTAATCCTAGCATGATAAAGAAGATTCAAAGAGAGTGAGATGCCAGCTCCTTTCATTCAGTCAGTAGCTTCAAACATTTCTGGTATATGAAAAACATGTTTTTCAATGGCAAAAATCAATGAATATTGTAAATGCACAAACAGTAATATCTCCACATTGCACGGTGCAATTCTGAAATTTTTAGCTTTTTCCTGTTAATCCTAGCATGATAAAGAAGATTCAAAGAGAGTGAGATGCCAGCTCCTTTCATTCAGTCAGTAGCTTCAAACATTTCTGGTATATGAAAAACATGTTTTTCAATGGCAAAAATCAATGAATATTGTAAATGCACAAACAGTAATATCTCCACATTGCAAGGTGCAATTCTGAAATTTTTTGCTTTTTCCTGTTAATCCTAGCATGATAAAGAAGATTCAAAGAGAGTGAGATGCCAGCTCCTTTCATTCAGTCAGTAGCTTCAAACATTTCTGGTATATGAAAAACATGTTTTTCAATGGCAAAAATCAATGAATATTGTAAATGCACAAACAGTAATATCTCCACATTGCAAGGTGCAATTCTGAAATTTTTTGCTTTTTCCTGCTAATCCTAGCATGATAAAGAAGATTCAAAGAGAGTGAGATGCCAGCTCCTTTCATTCAGTCAGTAGCTTCAAACATTTCTGGACGTTTTTCAATGGCAAAAATCAATGAATATTGTAAATGCACAAACAGTAATATCTCCACATTGCAAGGTGCAATTCTGAAATTTTTTGCTTTTTCCTGCTAATCCTAGCATGATAAAGAAGATTCAAAGAGAGTGAGATGCCAGCTCCTTTCATTCAGTCAGTAGCTTCAAACATTTCTGGTATATGAAAAACATGTTTTTCAATGGCAAAAATCAATGAATATTGTAAATGCACAAACAGTAATATCTCCACATTGCAAGGTGCAATTCTGAAATTTTTTGCTTTTTCCTGCTAATCCTAGCATGATAAAGAAGATTCAAAGAGAGTGAGATGCCAGCTCCTTTCATTCAGTCAGTAGCTTCAAACATTTCTGGTATATGAAAAACATGTTTTTCAATGGCAAAAATCAATGAATATTGTAAATGCACAAACAGTAATATCTCCACATTGCAAGGTGCAATTCTGAAATTTTTTGCTTTTTCCTGTTAATCCTAGCATGATAAAGAAGATTCAAAGAGAGTGAGATGCCAGCTCCTTTCATTCAGTCAGTAGCTTCAAACATTTCTGGTATATGAAAAACATGTTTTTCAATGGCAAAAATCAATGAATATTGTAAATGCACAAACAGTAATATCTCCACATTGCAAGGTGCAATTCTGAAATTTTTTGCTTTTTCCTGCTAATCCTAGCATGATAAAGAATATTCAAAGAGAGTGAGATGCCAGCTCCTTTCATTCAGTCAGTAGCTTCAAACATTTCTGGTATATGAAAAACATGTTTTTCAATGGCAAAAATCAATGAATATTGTAAATGCACAAACAGTAATATCTCCACATTGCAAGGTGCAATTCTGAAATTTTTTGCTTTTTCCTGCTAATCCTAGCATGATAAAGAAGATTCAAAGGGAGTGAGATGCCAGCTCCTTTCATTCAGTCAGTAGCTTCAAACATTTCTGGTATATGAAAAACATGTTTTTCAATGGCAAAAATCAATGAATATTGTAAATGCACAAACAGTAATATCTCCACATTGCACTGTGCAATTCTGAAATTTTTAGCTTTTTCCTGTTAATCCTAGCATGATAAAGAAGATTCAAAGAGAGTGAGATGCCAGCTCCTTTCATTCAGTCAGTAGCTTCAAACATTTCTGGTATATGAAAAACATGTTTTTCAATGGCAAAAATCAATGAATATTGTAAATGCACAAACAGTAATATCTCCACATTGCAAGGTGCAATTCTGAAATTTTTTGCTTTTTCCTGTTAATCCTAGCATGATAAAGAAGATTCAAAGAGAGTGAGATGCCAGCTCCTTTCATTCAGTCAGTAGCTTCAAACATTTCTGGTATATGAAAAACATGTTTTTCAATGGCAAAAATCAATGAATATTGTAAATGCACAAACAGTAATATCTCCACATTGCAAGGTGCAATTCTGAAATTTTTTGCTTTTTCCTGCTAATCCTAGCATGATAAAGAAGATTCAAAGAGAGTGAGATGCCAGCTCCTTTCATTCAGTCAGTAGCTTCAAACATTTCTGGTATATGAAAAACATGTTTTTCAATGGCAAAAATCAATGAATATTGTAAATGCACAAACAGTAATATCTCCACATTGCACGGTGCAATTCTGAAATTTTTAGCTTTTTCCTGTTAATCCTAGCATGATAAAGATTCAAAGAGAGTGAGATGCCAGCTCCTTTCATTCAGTCAGTAGCTTCAAACATTTCTGGTATATGAAAAACATGTTTTTCAATGGCAAAAATCAATGAATATTGTAAATGCACAAACAGTAATATCTCCACATTGCAAGGTGCAATTCTGAAATTTTTTGCTTTTTCCTGCTAATCCTAGCATGATAAAGAAGATTCAAAGAGAGTGAGATGCCAGCTCCTTTCATTCAGTCAGTAGCTTCAAACATTTCTGGTATATGAAAAACATGTTTTTCAATGGCAAAAATCAATGAATATTGTAAATGCACAAACAGTAATATCTCCACATTGCACGGTGCAATTCTGAAATTTTTAGCTTTTTCCTGTTAATCCTAGCATGATAAAGAAGATTCAAAGAGAGTGAGATGCCAGCTCCTTTCATTCAGTCAGTAGCTTCAAACATTTCTGGTATATGAAAAACATGTTTTTCAATGGCAAAAATCAATGAATATTGTAAATGCACAAACAGTAATATCTCCACATTGCAAGGTGCAATTCTGAAATTTTTTGCTTTTTCCTGTTAATCCTAGCATGATAAAGAAGATTCAAAGAGAGTGAAATGCCAGCTCCTTTCATTCAGTCAGTAGCTTCAAACATTTCTGGTATATGAAAAACGTTTTACAATGGCAAAAATCAATGAATATTGTAAATGCACAAACTAATATCTCCACATTGCACGGTGCAATTCTGAAATTTTTAGCTTTTTCCTGTTAATCCTAGCATGATAAAGAAGATTCAAAGAGAGTGAGATGCCAGCTCCTTTCATTCAGTCAGTAGCTTCAAACATTTCTGGTATATGAAAAACATGTTTTTCAATGGCAAAAATCAATGAATATTGTAAATGCACAAACAGTAATATCTCCACATTGCAAGGTGCAATTCTGAAATTTTTTGCTTTTTCCTGTTAATCCTAGCATGATAAAGAAGATTCAAAGAGAGTGAGATGCCAGCTCCTTTCATTCAGTCAGTAGCTTCAAACATTTCTGGTATATGAAAAACATGTTTTTCAATGGCAAAAATCAATGAATATTGTAAATGCACAAACAGTAATATCTCCACATTGCAAGGTGCAATTCTGAAATTTTTTGCTTTTTCCTGCTAATCCTAGCATGATAAAGAAGATTCAAAGAGAGTGAGATGCCAGCTCCTTTCATTCAGTCAGTAGCTTCAAACATTTCTGGTATATGAAAAACATGTTTTTCAATGGCAAAAATCAATGAATATTGTAAATGCACAAACAGTAATATCTCCACATTGCAAGGTGCAATTCTGAAATTTTTTGCTTTTTCCTGCTAATCCTAGCATGATAAAGAATATTCAAAGAGAGTGAGATGCCAGCTCCTTTCATTCAGTCAGTAGCTTCAAACATTTCTGGTATATGAAAAACGTTTTTCAATGGCAAAAATCAATGAATATTGTAAATGCACAAACAGTAATATCTCCACATTGCAAGGTGCAATTCTGAAATTTTTTGCTTTTTCCTGCTAATCCTAGCATGATAAAGAAGATTCAAAGGGAGTGAGATGCCAGCTCCTTTCATTCAGTCAGTAGCTTCAAACATTTCTGGTATATGAAAAACATGTTTTTCAATGGCAAAAATCAATGAATATTGTAAATGCACAAACAGTAATATCTCCACATTGCACGGTGCAATTCTGAAATTTTTAGCTTTTTCCTGTTAATCCTAGCATGATAAAGAAGATTCAAAGAGAGTGAGATGCCAGCTCCTTTCATTCAGTCAGTAGCTTCAAACATTTCTGGTATATGAAAAACATGTTTTTCAATGGCAAAAATCAATGAATATTGTAAATGCACAAACAGTAATATCTCCACATTGCAAGGTGCAATTCTGAAATTTTTTGCTTTTTCCTGCTAATCCTAGCATGATAAAGAAGATTCAAAGAGAGTGAGATGCCAGCTCCTTTCATTCAGTCAGTAGCTTCAAACATTTCTGGTATATGAAAAACATGTTTTTCAATGGCAAAAATCAATGAATATTGTAAATGCACAAACAGTAATATCTCCACATTGCACGGTGCAATTCTGAAATTTTTAGCTTTTTCCTGTTAATCCTAGCATGATAAAGAAGATTCAAAGAGAGTGAGATGCCAGCTCCTTTCATTCAGTCAGTAGCTTCAAACATTTCTGGTATATGAAAAACATGTTTTTCAATGGCAAAAATCAATGAATATTGTAAATGCACAAACAGTAATATCTCCACATTGCAAGGTGCAATTCTGAAATTTTTTGCTTTTTCCTGTTAATCCTAGCATGATAAAGAAGATTCAAAGAGAGTGAGATGCCAGCTCCTTTCATTCAGTCAGTAGCTTCAAACATTTCTGGTATATGAAAAACATGTTTTTCAATGGCAAAAATCAATGAATATTGTAAATGCACAAACAGTAATATCTCCACATTGCAAGGTGCAATTCTGAAATTTTTTGCTTTTTCCTGCTAATCCTAGCATGATAAAGAAGATTCAAAGAGAGTGAGATGCCAGCTCCTTTCATTCAGTCAGTAGCTTCAAACATTTCTGGTATATGAAAAACATGTTTTTCAATGGCAAAAATCAATGAATATTGTAAATGCACAAACAGTAATATTTCCACATTGCACAGTGCAATTCTGAAATTTTTAGCTTTTTCCTGTTAATCCTAGCATGATAAAGAAGATTCAAAGAGAGTGAGATGCCAGCTCCTTTCATTCAGTCAGTAGCTTCAAACATTTCTGGTATATGAAAAACATGTTTTTCAATGGCAAAAATCAATGAATATTGTAAATGCACAAACAGTAATATCTCCACATTGCAAGGTGCAATTCTGAAATTTTTTGCTTTTTCCTGCTAATCCTAGCATGATAAAGAAGATTCAAAGAGAGTGAGATGCCAGCTCCTTTCATTCAGTCAGTAGCTTCAAACATTTCTGGTATATGAAAAACATGTTTTTCAATGGCAAAAATCAATGAATATTGTAAATGCACAAACAGTAATATCTCCACATTGCACGGTGCAATTCTGAAATTTTTAGCTTTTTCCTGTTAATCCTAGCATGATAAAGAAGATTCAAAGAGAGTGAGATGCCAGCTCCTTTCATTCAGTCAGTAGCTTCAAACATTTCTGGTATATGAAAAACATGTTTTTCAATGGCAAAAATCAATGAATATTGTAAATGCACAAACAGTAATATCTCCACATTGCAAGGTGCAATTCTGAAATTTTTTGCTTTTTCCTGTTAATCCTAGCATGATAAAGAAGATTCAAAGAGAGTGAGATGCCAGCTCCTTTCATTCAGTCAGTAGCTTCAAACATTTCTGGTATATGAAAAACATGTTTTTCAATGGCAAAAATCAATGAATATTGTAAATGCACAAACAGTAATATTTCCACATTGCACAGTGCAATTCTGAAATTTTTAGCTTTTTCCTGTTAATCCTAGCATGATAAAGAAGATTCAAAGAGAGTGAGATGCCAGCTCCTTTCATTCAGTCAGTAGCTTCAAACATTTCTGGTATATGAAAAACATGTTTTTCAATGGCAAAAATCAATGAATATTGTAAATGCACAAACAGTAATATCTCCACATTGCAAGGTGCAATTCTGAAATTTTTTGCTTTTTCCTGTTAATCCTAGCATGATAAAGAAGATTCAAAGAGAGTGAGATGCCAGCTCCTTTCATTCAGTCAGTAGCTTCAAACATTTCTGGTATATGAAAAACATGTTTTTCAATGGCAAAAATCAATGAATATTGTAAATGCACAAACAGTAATATCTCCACATTGCAAGGTGCAATTCTGAAATTTTTTGCTTTTTCCTGCTAATCCTAGCATGATAAAGAAGATTCAAAGAGAGTGAGATGCCAGCTCCTTTCATTCAGTCAGTAGCTTCAAACATTTCTGGTATATGAAAAACATGTTTTTCAATGGCAAAAATCAATGAATATTGTAAATGCACAAACAGTAATATTTCCACATTGCACAGTGCAATTCTGAAATTTTTAGCTTTTTCCTGTTAATCCTAGCATGATAAAGAAGATTCAAAGAGAGTGAGATGCCAGCTCCTTTCATTCAGTCAGTAGCTTCAAACATTTCTGGTATATGAAAAACATGTTTTTCAATGGCAAAAATCAATGAATATTGTAAATGCACAAACAGTAATATCTCCACATTGCAAGGTGCAATTTTGAAATTTTTTGCTTTTTCCTGCTAATCCTAGCATGATAAAGAAGATTCAAAGAGAGTGAGATGCCAGCTCCTTTCATTCAGTCAGTAGCTTCAAACATTTCTGGTATATGAAAAACATGTTTTTCAATGGCAAAAATCAATGAATATTGTAAATGCACAAACAGTAATATCTCCACATTGCACGGTGCAATTCTGAAATTTTTAGCTTTTTCCTGTTAATCCTAGCATGATAAAGAAGATTCAAAGAGAGTGAGATGCCAGCTCCTTTCATTCAGTCAGTAGCTTCAAACATTTCTGGTATATGAAAAACATGTTTTTCAATGGCAAAAATCAATGAATATTGTAAATGCACAAACAGTAATATCTCCACATTGCAAGGTGCAATTCTGAAATTTTTTGCTTTTTCCTGTTAATCCTAGCATGATAAAGAAGATTCAAAGAGAGTGAGATGCCAGCTCCTTTCATTCAGTCAGTAGCTTCAAACATTTCTGGTATATGAAAAACATGTTTTTCAATGGCAAAAATCAATGAATATTGTAAATGCACAAACAGTAATATCTCCACATTGCAAGGTGCAATTCTGAAATTTTTTGCTTTTTCCTGTTAATCCTAGCATGATAAAGAAGATTCAAAGAGAGTGAGATGCCAGCTCCTTTCATTCAGTCAGTAGCTTCAAACATTTCTGGTATATGAAAAACATGTTTTTCAATGGCAAAAATCAATGAATATTGTAAATGCACAAACAGTAATATCTCCACATTGCAAGGTGCAATTCTGAAATTTTTTGCTTTTTCCTGCTAATCCTAGCATGATAAAGAAGATTCAGAGTGAGATGCCAGCTCCTTTCATTCAGTCAGTAGCTTCAAACATTTCTGGTATATGAAAAACATGTTTTTCAATGGCAAAAATCAATGAATATTGTAAATGCACAAACAGTAATATCTCCACATTGCAAGGTGCAATTCTGAAATTTTTTGCTTTTTCCTGCTAATCCTAGCATGATAAAGAAGATTCAAAGAGAGTGAGATGCCAGCTCCTTTCATTCAGTCAGTAGCTTCAAACATTTCTGGTATATGAAAAACATGTTTTTCAATGGCAAAAATCAATGAATATTGTAAATGCACAAACAGTAATATCTCCACATTGCAAGGTGCAATTCTGAAATTTTTTGCTTTTTCCTGCTAATCCTAGCATGATAAAGAAGATTCAAAGAGAGTGAGATGCCAGCTCCTTTCATTCAGTCAGTAGCTTCAAACATTTCTGGTATATGAAAAACATGTTTTTCAATGCAAAAATCAATGAATATTGTAAATGCACAAACAGTAATATCTCCACATTGCACGGTGCAATTCTGAAATTTTTAGCTTTTTCCTGTTAATCCTAGCATGATAAAGAAGATTCAAAGAGAGTGAGATGCCAGCTCCTTTCATTCAGTCAGTAGCTTCAAACATTTCTGGTATATGAAAAACATGTTTTTCAATGGCAAAAATCAATGAATATTGTAAATGCACAAACAGTAATATCTCCACATTGCAAGGTGCAATTCTGAAATTTTTTGCTTTTTCCTGCTAATCCTAGCATGATAAAGAAGATTCAAAGAGAGTGAGATGCCAGCTCCTTTCATTCAGTCAGTAGCTTCAAACATTTCTGGTATATGAAAAACATGTTTTTCAATGGCAAAAATCAATGAATATTGTAAATGCACAAACAGTAATATCTCCACATTGCAAGGTGCAATTCTGAAATTTTTTGCTTTTTCCTGCTAATCCTAGCATGATAAAGAAGATTCAAAGAGAGTGAGATGCCAGCTCCTTTCATTCAGTCAGTAGCTTCAAACATTTCTGGTATATGAAAAACATGTTTTTCAATGGCAAAAATCAATGAATATTGTAAATGCACAAACAGTAATATCTCCACATTGCACGGTGCAATTCTGAAATTTTTAGCTTTTTCCTGTTAATCCTAGCATGATAAAGAATATTCAAAGAGAGTGAGATGCCAGCTCCTTTCATTCAGTCAGTAGCTTCAAACATTTCTGGTATATGAAAAACGTTTTTCAATGGCAAAAATCAATGAATATTGTAAATGCACAAACAGTAATATCTCCACATTGCAAGGTGCAATTCTGAAATTTTTTGCTTTTTCCTGCTAATCCTAGCATGATAAAGAAGATTCAAAGGGAGTGAGATGCCAGCTCCTTTCATTCAGTCAGTAGCTTCAAACATTTCTGGTATATGAAAAACATGTTTTTCAATGGCAAAAATCAATGAATATTGTAAATGCACAAACAGTAATATTTCCACATTGCACAGTGCAATTCTGAAATTTTTAGCTTTTTCCTGTTAATCCTAGCATGATAAAGAAGATTCAAAGAGAGTGAGATGCCAGCTCCTTTCATTCAGTCAGTAGCTTCAAACATTTCTGGTATATGAAAAACATGTTTTTCAATGGCAAAAATCAATGAATATTGTAAATGCACAAACAGTAATATCTCCACATTGCAAGGTGCAATTCTGAAATTTTTTGCTTTTTCCTGTTAATCCTAGCATGATAAAGAAGATTCAGAGTGAGATGCCAGCTCCTTTCATTCAGTCAGTAGCTTCAAACATTTCTGGTATATGAAAAACATGTTTTTCAATGGCAAAAATCAATGAATATTGTAAATGCACAAACAGTAATATCTCCACATTGCAAGGTGCAATTCTGAAATTTTTTGCTTTTTCCTGCTAATCCTAGCATGATAAAGAAGATTCAAAGAGAGTGAGATGCCAGCTCCTTTCATTCAGTCAGTAGCTTCAAACATTTCTGGTATATGAAAAACATGTTTTTCAATGGCAAAAATCAATGAATATTGTAAATGCACAAACAGTAATATTTCCACATTGCACAGTGCAATTCTGAAATTTTTAGCTTTTTCCTGTTAATCCTAGCATGATAAAGAAGATTCAAAGAGAGTGAGATGCCAGCTCCTTTCATTCAGTCAGTAGCTTCAAACATTTCTGGTATATGAAAAACATGTTTTTCAATGGCAAAAATCAATGAATATTGTAAATGCACAAACAGTAATATCTCCACATTGCAAGGTGCAATTCTGAAATTTTTTGCTTTTTCCTGCTAATCCTAGCATGATAAAGAAGATTCAAAGAGAGTGAGATGCCAGCTCCTTTCATTCAGTCAGTAGCTTCAAACATTTCTGGTATATGAAAAACATGTTTTTCAATGGCAAAAATCAATGAATATTGTAAATGCACAAACAGTAATATCTCCACATTGCACGGTGCAATTCTGAAATTTTTAGCTTTTTCCTGTTAATCCTAGCATGATAAAGAAGATTCAAAGAGAGTGAGATGCCAGCTCCTTTCATTCAGTCAGTAGCTTCAAACATTTCTGGTATATGAAAAACATGTTTTTCAATGGCAAAAATCAATGAATATTGTAAATGCACAAACAGTAATATCTCCACATTGCAAGGTGCAATTCTGAAATTTTTTGCTTTTTCCTGTTAATCCTAGCATGATAAAGAAGATTCAAAGAGAGTGAGATGCCAGCTCCTTTCATTCAGTCAGTAGCTTCAAACATTTCTGGTATATGAAAAACATGTTTTTCAATGGCAAAAATCAATGAATATTGTAAATGCACAAACAGTAATATCTCCACATTGCAAGGTGCAATTCTGAAATTTTTTGCTTTTTCCTGTTAATCCTAGCATGATAAAGAAGATTCAAAGAGAGTGAGATGCCAGCTCCTTTCATTCAGTCAGTAGCTTCAAACATTTCTGGTATATGAAAAACATGTTTTTCAATGGCAAAAATCAATGAATATTGTAAATGCACAAACAGTAATATCTCCACATTGCAAGGTGCAATTCTGAAATTTTTTGCTTTTTCCTGCTAATCCTAGCATGATAAAGAAGATTCAGAGTGAGATGCCAGCTCCTTTCATTCAGTCAGTAGCTTCAAACATTTCTGGTATATGAAAAACATGTTTTTCAATGGCAAAAATCAATGAATATTGTAAATGCACAAACAGTAATATCTCCACATTGCAAGGTGCAATTCTGAAATTTTTTGCTTTTTCCTGCTAATCCTAGCATGATAAAGAAGATTCAAAGAGAGTGAGATGCCAGCTCCTTTCATTCAGTCAGTAGCTTCAAACATTTCTGGTATATGAAAAACATGTTTTTCAATGGCAAAAATCAATGAATATTGTAAATGCACAAACAGTAATATCTCCACATTGCAAGGTGCAATTCTGAAATTTTTTGCTTTTTCCTGCTAATCCTAGCATGATAAAGAAGATTCAAAGAGAGTGAGATGCCAGCTCCTTTCATTCAGTCAGTAGCTTCAAACATTTCTGGTATATGAAAAACATGTTTTTCAATGGCAAAAATCAATGAATATTGTAAATGCACAAACAGTAATATCTCCACATTGCAAGGTGCAATTCTGAAATTTTTTGCTTTTTCCTGCTAATCCTAGCATGATAAAGAAGATTCAAAGAGAGTGAGATGCCAGCTCCTTTCATTCAGTCAGTAGCTTCAAACATTTCTGGTATATGAAAAACATGTTTTTCAATGGCAAAAATCAATGAATATTGTAAATGCACAAACAGTAATATCTCCACATTGCAAGGTGCAATTCTGAAATTTTTTGCTTTTTCCTGCTAATCCTAGCATGATAAAGAAGATTCAAAGAGAGTGAGATGCCAGCTCCTTTCATTCAGTCAGTAGCTTCAAACATTTCTGGTATATGAAAAACATGTTTTTCAATGGCAAAAATCAATGAATATTGTAAATGCACAAACAGTAATATCTCCACATTGCACGGTGCAATTCTGAAATTTTTAGCTTTTTCCTGTTAATCCTAGCATGATAAAGAATATTCAAAGAGAGTGAGATGCCAGCTCCTTTCATTCAGTCAGTAGCTTCAAACATTTCTGGTATATGAAAAACGTTTTTCAATGGCAAAAATCAATGAATATTGTAAATGCACAAACAGTAATATCTCCACATTGCAAGGTGCAATTCTGAAATTTTTTGCTTTTTCCTGCTAATCCTAGCATGATAAAGAAGATTCAAAGGGAGTGAGATGCCAGCTCCTTTCATTCAGTCAGTAGCTTCAAACATTTCTGGTATATGAAAAACATGTTTTTCAATGGCAAAAATCAATGAATATTGTAAATGCACAAACAGTAATATCTCCACATTGCACGGTGCAATTCTGAAATTTTTAGCTTTTTCCTGTTAATCCTAGCATGATAAAGAAGATTCAAAGAGAGTGAGATGCCAGCTCCTTTCATTCAGTCAGTAGCTTCAAACATTTCTGGTATATGAAAAACATGTTTTTCAATGGCAAAAATCAATGAATATTGTAAATGCACAAACAGTAATATCTCCACATTGCAAGGTGCAATTCTGAAATTTTTTGCTTTTTCCTGCTAATCCTAGCATGATAAAGAAGATTCAAAGAGAGTGAGATGCCAGCTCCTTTCATTCAGTCAGTAGCTTCAAACATTTCTGGTATATGAAAAACATGTTTTTCAATGGCAAAAATCAATGAATATTGTAAATGCACAAACAGTAATATCTCCACATTGCACGGTGCAATTCTGAAATTTTTAGCTTTTTCCTGTTAATCCTAGCATGATAAAGAAGATTCAAAGAGAGTGAGATGCCAGCTCCTTTCATTCAGTCAGTAGCTTCAAACATTTCTGGTATATGAAAAACATGTTTTTCAATGGCAAAAATCAATGAATATTGTAAATGCACAAACAGTAATATCTCCACATTGCAAGGTGCAATTCTGAAATTTTTTGCTTTTTCCTGCTAATCCTAGCATGATAAAGAAGATTCAAAGAGAGTGAGATGGGGGCGTGGCTTAGGCACAGACCAGGATGGCAGCATAGGTCTGAGCTCCATGAGGGCTAAAACTACAAAGCGACGATAAAAGCAACTTAAGAGGATTTATTCATTTAATTTTGGCATGGACAAACTTCTTAAAGCCTAAGGATCATCTGGATACTAAAAAGACTCTCCCTGACCCGTTATTCCAGGAGATATTTCATTTGTAAGCAGTGAGGTGCGTCCTTGATTTCATTCCAGTCGTGGGTATTGTGACATAGTCCTGCAGGCTTGCAGGTCTGTGTGTCTCTGCAAAGGGACCCTCACCACTCCCTACCTCCGGGCCTCAGAACACCGTTCATCGGGTGTTACTTGGTGGATTGCATAGGATTTATACTTTGAAGCCGGCGGCACGGAGCTCCGTGGATCAGCTGATCCCTGCATGCAGAGAAAGACTATTCTGTCCCGACTCCGGGAAAGGCCCCACTGAGGGAGATCAATCTTCAGACACTACCAACAAACCTCTCCTATCAGGTAAGAGGTTCTCTGAAAATAACCAGAAACCTACCTTGAAGCTGTGGGGGGATACAGTCGAGCCCTGGAATTGACCCCCGTGCTGACAGGCTCCTTTCATTCATTCTGCCGGCGAGTCGCGCGGCTCTGCTGCGGGACAAACCAACTCTGTAAGCCAGCTTCTGCAGCCTGTGCTGGGAAGAAACAAAGACTGAGTTCTAAATAGTCCCACGGGATCCTGCACCCCGAAAGCGGCCTCCCTGAACCAGATCCTCAGCCTGCAAGCTGTCCCTGCCTGCTGGTCACCCCATTACCAGCTGCGACCGGTGATAGAACTATTAAACTGAAAATACCGGCCGGCGCTGTGCAGGGAAGACCGCGGTCCCAGGAGTATTTGAGTGACAGTGTGATATTACAGACAGAGTCCGGGCTCTATTAAACAACCCCCCAATAAAACCAGGAGACCCCCTCTGTTTTAAAGTACCGGCGGCCACCTGACAATTTCATCCAACATCCAGCTGACGTGACCCCACAGAGGACCAGACCGGACCCGCAAGACTCCACTACATAGAGAAGCGACGCTGCACCCCCGGACCAAGTATCCACACTTCCACCGGACCCTGAGGACAAGACTCCTGTTACCAACTGAAGTCCGAGATCCCAAGGCTGAGCGACACGAAGATCAAGAGGCGGAGCGGGACGGTACACACCAAGCCATCAAGGTTAGATGAGCCCTGGCTAACACCAGGGCTCTTACCGTTTCCGTGGGTCTGTTGTCCGCGATTCCGAGGCTGCTCTGGTGGCAGCGGTGTCCCCTCTTCCTTCAGCTGACAGGCACCGTCAGTGTCTGTGTCGCGGCTCTCTCCTCCTCTGTGCGGCTGCCGCCGGGCTGTTCCCTTGGTAGCGGTGCCCCCTCCTCTGTACTGAAGCCGTTCTGCTTACTGCTCTCTCCCATTGTCGGGCACTGCCGGTGTCTTCGGCCCGTCCCACCGCGTCCCTGAGGTTGCCATAGCGACGGAGGTTTCCTCCTCCTTAGCAGAGGGGCCGCTCCGCTCCTCTCAGCTCCAACTGATAGGAGCTGACAGTGCCCACAGTCCGCATTGTCCATCCTTAGATGTGCCGCTCTGCTGATTAACTCCTCCGGTGACTGTCTCCTGCAGACCCTGTGATCTACCTCCCCCTGCTGAAACACCACTGAGCTTTATATGCCCCCGGTATTTAAGCCCTGCAGGCTCACTCAGACTGCCCCTCTACTCCTGCAGTAGTATCACTGTGCTCCAGCTGACTTGACACGCATACACAGCCGGCACATTCAAATCACCCCTGCCTCCTATTACAACGCCGCCCAGCTCTGCTGCCTAAGCTGTGTCTGAGGATCCCGGGGCTGTTCCCTTGGTGGCGGTGCCCCCCTCTTCTGACTGCGGGACTGTCTGATTCTCCCGGCTCCCAGCTGACAGGCACCGCCGACATCCACGGCTCGCCTCCATCTTCTGCCCGCTGCGCCGCTCTGCCACCTGTGTGCCTCTGGTGTGGGGTCCCCACTGATTCCCATTGACTGTATGCCCCCTCCTATTGCAGCGCTGCTGTGATCCCACCTGATACCGGCATCTATCTCCTGCTGCAACATTTAAATCTCCCGCCCCCTGCTGAACTGCTGAAGTGCCGCTCTGCTCCGCTGTCCAAGGTACTGATTTGATATCAGTACATATAAAGCGGTCTATCAGCCAATATATGGTGTGACAGCAACCTGAACACGGAGTTTGACTCTGAGGGGGAGAGGAGGGTTAAGTGGAACTGTTACTGCCTTCATATATATATTTTGTGACCACGCTACCTGATATATATATTACAGTTGGTGCTCATGGAATTCTACAGAACTGCTGATCTCTATAATAATTAGTTTTCTGTTGACAACTATATGTGCCTTTATTTTTATCCCTCAGGTCAATTTTCATTATTTCTTTTGATACTTTTGACTGTGATTTGCATTTAAAGGATTGCATTCTAGGGGGTACATAGCTCCGCAGTTTTTAAGAGTATTGTTTGCCTCTTGTCGGAATAATATTTGTTTATGCAAATTTCTTCTAGTCTTTGTTCCTAGTTATTTTGCAACTCTAAAGTCTTTTGTCCACTCTTCAGGTCAATTATTTCTAGTGCCATTTTAATATTTTTCTATATATATATACTTATAGGTCTGATATTTTATAATGGCGGCTAATAAAAAAAATACCCAAAAGTCATTGGAAGCTCCCCTTAAATCTAGTGCGGTAAAAGCGAAGTCCTCTAAACGCTTTTCATTTTCAAACCCATCAGAAGATGCTGTCAATACTATTAGTCCTCTTAAGTCCAGATCTCCTCATAGAAATCTGGAAGACAGACAGAGTTCTAAAGTAAGCTCTCCCACCAAGGAATCTTCTAAAACTATATTATCTCCAAAACCACAGAGAATTCCTGATGCTAAACCTGCCCCTTCTACCGTAGTTAAGGAAAAAAAAGTGGAAAAGATGGATATTTCCATCTCATCAAAGAGAAGGGACCCAGGAGAATGGAGCAACAAATATTCTTCACTGGCCTCGAGCTCGGATGAAGAATCCTCGGACACATCTCCCAATCCCAGTCCAGATAAGAGACGTGCTAAAAGGGACTTTTCCCCTTCGTCCTCAGATCCTACTCCTAGTGTCCCGGTCAAAATGACCATTTCTCAAGATTTGGGAAATACCGACCTTGGTTTATATCTGGACAATCTTTTAAAGACGATTGACAGAAATATGAAACTGGGCTTCGAGAAACAGGTAGACACCATGAAATCTACTTTGGAAGCTTTTGGAGTTAAATTAGAGCAAAACACTAAAAGACTTGAAACGGTGGAGAGTAAGATAGAATCTGTCTCTTCTGATAATCTAGAAATTAAATCAGAACTTAAAAGACTCAGATTAAAAGTTGCGGATTTGGAGGATAGGAGTAGGAGAAATAATTTGAAAATTAGAGGCATATCTGAGGATGTTTCTCCCTCAGATGTCTTGGCTTTTGTCAAAGACTTATTTCACAAGACAATCCCATCCCTCTCTGAGCAGGATCTTATCATCGATAGGGCCCATCGCCTATTTCGTCCGACCTCCATCTCCTCGGATCTTCCTAGGGATGTAATAGTTAGGTTACATTTTTTCTCGACCAAAGAGAGAATCTTGAATTATATCAGGGAAAATAGGACTTTTCCAGAGCCTTTCTCGCACCTAAAAATTTTCTCCGATTTTTCCAAAGAAACCATGGATGCAAGAAGGTCATACAAATTGACCACAGATAGACTGAGGGATATGAATATCCCATATAGGTGGGGCTTTCCAGTAAAGTTGCTGATTTTCTTTAACCGGAAAACATTCACTCTTACAGATCCTGATGAAGGCCCTAAATTTTTTGATTTTTTGATTTTATAAAAGACATTCCCTACAAAGTTACAAAGGCACCCCACCGCTGAAATGATAAACACTACTCCCTCGGGAGCCCTCTTTAAAAATAATCTCATTTTATCACCTCACCTAACATGCTATAATAAATTTATCATTCTTCTTTATATTTGGCCTTCATGGTTTGTCCACATTATTTTTCCCCCCAATCTGAGGGAGAACCTTTTCGGTGAAGGTTCCCTCAGGAGATTTTTGATTCGTTTTTTTTTTTTTCCTCTTTCTTGGAATATTTGGTTATTATTACTATCTTTGAATTAATATTAGAGATATTGTATTCCAGCTTTGATTGTTGGTTGATTTTTATTTTTTGGGAATTTGTTGGACCAACTGACCCCTCTCCTTTTGACTTACTTTAATTATTAATTTACCTATGCCTATCAAGATCATCACCTACAATGTAAGAGGCCTAAACAGTCCCAATAAGAGGTTCTCAAGTCGTTTGAAAGATCTTTGGTGATTCACTTATTTTCAGTGTGTAAGAACGCATTGGCTTTTTATTGGAGAAAGTCACATGTCCCCACTTTGGAGGACTTGGTTGATAAGATGAATCTCCATTGAATATTTGAACTAAGATTTGCCCTTATCAACAATAATTTACTTAAATTTTCTAGGAAGTGGGATATTTGGCTCACTAAATTCCCTCAACCCCCTCATAACGCTGGAACATCTTAATGTGTGTCGTGTTTAGCTCATTAATATGTTTAATTTTTGCTAATGATAGTAATGTGTGTTTAAAGTGTTCAAATTTCTGTATTATCGTATATATTATTTGACGAACAAATTTCTCCCATCTTTCCTGATTATCCATTCCTGTTTGTTCCCTTTCCCTTTCCCTTCCCTCAGAATTTTTCCCTTATTATGAATATTCTTTTGTCACTACTTTTATGCTACGTGTGTTATTCCCCTGTTAAATTGTTTATTAAAAATAAAAAAATATGGTAAAACAAAGAGAGTGAGATGCCAGCTCCTTTCATTCAGTCAGTAGCTTCAAACATTTCTGGTATATGAAAAACATGTTTTTCAATGGCAAAAATCAATGAATATTGTAAATGCACAAACAGTAATATCTCCACATTGCAAGGTGCAATTCTGAAATTTTTTGCTTTTTCCTGCTAATCCTAGCATGATAAAGAAGATTCAAAGAGAGTGAGATGCCAGCTCCTTTCATTCAGTCAGTAGCTTCAAACATTTCTGGTATATGAAAAACATGTTTTTCAATGGCAAAAATCAATGAATATTGTAAATGCACAAACAGTAATATCTCCACATTGCACGGTGCAATTCTGAAATTTTTAGCTTTTTCCTGTTAATCCTAGCATGATAAAGAATATTCAAAGAGAGTGAGATGCCAGCTCCTTTCATTCAGTCAGTAGCTTCAAACATTTCTGGTATATGAAAAACGTTTTTCAATGGCAAAAATCAATGAATATTGTAAATGCACAAACAGTAATATCTCCACATTGCAAGGTGCAATTCTGAAATTTTTTGCTTTTTCCTGCTAATCCTAGCATGATAAAGAAGATTCAAAGGGAGTGAGATGCCAGCTCCTTTCATTCAGTCAGTAGCTTCAAACATTTCTGGTATATGAAAAACATGTTTTTCAATGGCAAAAATCAATGAATATTGTAAATGCACAAACAGTAATATTTCCACATTGCACAGTGCAATTCTGAAATTTTTAGCTTTTTCCTGTTAATCCTAGCATGATAAAGAAGATTCAAAGAGAGTGAGATGCCAGCTCCTTTCATTCAGTCAGTAGCTTCAAACATTTCTGGTATATGAAAAACATGTTTTTCAATGGCAAAAATCAATGAATATTGTAAATGCACAAACAGTAATATCTCCACATTGCAAGGTGCAATTCTGAAATTTTTTGCTTTTTCCTGTTAATCCTAGCATGATAAAGAAGATTCAGAGTGAGATGCCAGCTCCTTTCATTCAGTCAGTAGCTTCAAACATTTCTGGTATATGAAAAACATGTTTTTCAATGGCAAAAATCAATGAATATTGTAAATGCACAAACAGTAATATCTCCACATTGCAAGGTGCAATTCTGAAATTTTTTGCTTTTTCCTGCTAATCCTAGCATGATAAAGAAGATTCAAAGAGAGTGAGATGCCAGCTCCTTTCATTCAGTCAGTAGCTTCAAACATTTCTGGTATATGAAAAACATGTTTTTCAATGGCAAAAATCAATGAATATTGTAAATGCACAAACAGTAATATTTCCACATTGCACAGTGCAATTCTGAAATTTTTAGCTTTTTCCTGTTAATCCTAGCATGATAAAGAAGATTCAAAGAGAGTGAGATGCCAGCTCCTTTCATTCAGTCAGTAGCTTCAAACATTTCTGGTATATGAAAAACATGTTTTTCAATGGCAAAAATCAATGAATATTGTAAATGCACAAACAGTAATATCTCCACATTGCAAGGTGCAATTCTGAAATTTTTTGCTTTTTCCTGCTAATCCTAGCATGATAAAGAAGATTCAAAGAGAGTGAGATGCCAGCTCCTTTCATTCAGTCAGTAGCTTCAAACATTTCTGGTATATGAAAAACATGTTTTTCAATGGCAAAAATCAATGAATATTGTAAATGCACAAACAGTAATATCTCCACATTGCACGGTGCAATTCTGAAATTTTTAGCTTTTTCCTGTTAATCCTAGCATGATAAAGAAGATTCAAAGAGAGTGAGATGCCAGCTCCTTTCATTCAGTCAGTAGCTTCAAACATTTCTGGTATATGAAAAACATGTTTTTCAATGGCAAAAATCAATGAATATTGTAAATGCACAAACAGTAATATCTCCACATTGCAAGGTGCAATTCTGAAATTTTTTGCTTTTTCCTGTTAATCCTAGCATGATAAAGAAGATTCAAAGAGAGTGAGATGCCAGCTCCTTTCATTCAGTCAGTAGCTTCAAACATTTCTGGTATATGAAAAACATGTTTTTCAATGGCAAAAATCAATGAATATTGTAAATGCACAAACAGTAATATCTCCACATTGCAAGGTGCAATTCTGAAATTTTTTGCTTTTTCCTGTTAATCCTAGCATGATAAAGAAGATTCAAAGAGAGTGAGATGCCAGCTCCTTTCATTCAGTCAGTAGCTTCAAACATTTCTGGTATATGAAAAACATGTTTTTCAATGGCAAAAATCAATGAATATTGTAAATGCACAAACAGTAATATCTCCACATTGCAAGGTGCAATTCTGAAATTTTTTGCTTTTTCCTGCTAATCCTAGCATGATAAAGAAGATTCAGAGTGAGATGCCAGCTCCTTTCATTCAGTCAGTAGCTTCAAACATTTCTGGTATATGAAAAACATGTTTTTCAATGGCAAAAATCAATGAATATTGTAAATGCACAAACAGTAATATCTCCACATTGCAAGGTGCAATTCTGAAATTTTTTGCTTTTTCCTGCTAATCCTAGCATGATAAAGAAGATTCAAAGAGAGTGAGATGCCAGCTCCTTTCATTCAGTCAGTAGCTTCAAACATTTCTGGTATATGAAAAACATGTTTTTCAATGGCAAAAATCAATGAATATTGTAAATGCACAAACAGTAATATCTCCACATTGCAAGGTGCAATTCTGAAATTTTTTGCTTTTTCCTGCTAATCCTAGCATGATAAAGAAGATTCAAAGAGAGTGAGATGCCAGCTCCTTTCATTCAGTCAGTAGCTTCAAACATTTCAATGGCAAAAATCAATGAATATTGTAAATGCACAAACAGTAATATCTCCACATTGCAAGGTGCAATTCTGAAATTTTTTGCTTTTTCCTGCTAATCCTAGCATGATAAAGAAGATTCAAAGAGAGTGAGATGCCAGCTCCTTTCATTCAGTCAGTAGCTTCAAACATTTCTGGTATATGAAAAACATGTTTTTCAATGGCAAAAATCAATGAATATTGTAAATGCACAAACAGTAATATCTCCACATTGCAAGGTGCAATTCTGAAATTTTTTGCTTTTTCCTGCTAATCCTAGCATGATAAAGAAGATTCAAAGAGAGTGAGATGCCAGCTCCTTTCATTCAGTCAGTAGCTTCAAACATTTCTGGTATATGAAAAACATGTTTTTCAATGGCAAAAATCAATGAATATTGTAAATGCACAAACAGTAATATCTCCACATTGCACGGTGCAATTCTGAAATTTTTAGCTTTTTCCTGTTAATCCTAGCATGATAAAGAATATTCAAAGAGAGTGAGATGCCAGCTCCTTTCATTCAGTCAGTAGCTTCAAACATTTCTGGTATATGAAAAACGTTTTTCAATGGCAAAAATCAATGAATATTGTAAATGCACAAACAGTAATATCTCCACATTGCAAGGTGCAATTCTGAAATTTTTTGCTTTTTCCTGCTAATCCTAGCATGATAAAGAAGATTCAAAGGGAGTGAGATGCCAGCTCCTTTCATTCAGTCAGTAGCTTCAAACATTTCTGGTATATGAAAAACATGTTTTTCAATGGCAAAAATCAATGAATATTGTAAATGCACAAACAGTAATATCTCCACATTGCACGGTGCAATTCTGAAATTTTTAGCTTTTTCCTGTTAATCCTAGCATGATAAAGAAGATTCAAAGAGAGTGAGATGCCAGCTCCTTTCATTCAGTCAGTAGCTTCAAACATTTCTGGTATATGAAAAACATGTTTTTCAATGGCAAAAATCAATGAATATTGTAAATGCACAAACAGTAATATCTCCACATTGCAAGGTGCAATTCTGAAATTTTTTGCTTTTTCCTGCTAATCCTAGCATGATAAAGAAGATTCAAAGAGAGTGAGATGCCAGCTCCTTTCATTCAGTCAGTAGCTTCAAACATTTCTGGTATATGAAAAACATGTTTTTCAATGGCAAAAATCAATGAATATTGTAAATGCACAAACAGTAATATCTCCACATTGCACGGTGCAATTCTGAAATTTTTAGCTTTTTCCTGTTAATCCTAGCATGATAAAGAAGATTCAAAGAGAGTGAGATGCCAGCTCCTTTCATTCAGTCAGTAGCTTCAAACATTTCTGGTATATGAAAAACATGTTTTTCAATGGCAAAAATCAATGAATATTGTAAATGCACAAACAGTAATATCTCCACATTGCAAGGTGCAATTCTGAAATTTTTTGCTTTTTCCTGTTAATCCTAGCATGATAAAGAAGATTCAAAGAGAGTGAGATGCCAGCTCCTTTCATTCAGTCAGTAGCTTCAAACATTTCTGGTATATGAAAAACATGTTTTTCAATGGCAAAAATCAATGAATATTGTAAATGCACAAACAGTAATATCTCCACATTGCAAGGTGCAATTCTGAAATTTTTTGCTTTTTCCTGCTAATCCTAGCATGATAAAGAAGATTCAAAGAGAGTGAGATGCCAGCTCCTTTCATTCAGTCAGTAGCTTCAAACATTTCTGGTATATGAAAAACATGTTTTTCAATGGCAAAAATCAATGAATATTGTAAATGCACAAACAGTAATATTTCCACATTGCACAGTGCAATTCTGAAATTTTTAGCTTTTTCCTGTTAATCCTAGCATGATAAAGAAGATTCAAAGAGAGTGAGATGCCAGCTCCTTTCATTCAGTCAGTAGCTTCAAACATTTCTGGTATATGAAAAACATGTTTTTCAATGGCAAAAATCAATGAATATTGTAAATGCACAAACAGTAATATCTCCACATTGCAAGGTGCAATTCTGAAATTTTTTGCTTTTTCCTGCTAATCCTAGCATGATAAAGAAGATTCAAAGAGAGTGAGATGCCAGCTCCTTTCATTCAGTCAGTAGCTTCAAACATTTCTGGTATATGAAAAACATGTTTTTCAATGGCAAAAATCAATGAATATTGTAAATGCACAAACAGTAATATCTCCACATTGCACGGTGCAATTCTGAAATTTTTAGCTTTTTCCTGTTAATCCTAGCATGATAAAGAAGATTCAAAGAGAGTGAGATGCCAGCTCCTTTCATTCAGTCAGTAGCTTCAAACATTTCTGGTATATGAAAAACATGTTTTTCAATGGCAAAAATCAATGAATATTGTAAATGCACAAACAGTAATATCTCCACATTGCAAGGTGCAATTCTGAAATTTTTTGCTTTTTCCTGTTAATCCTAGCATGATAAAGAAGATTCAAAGAGAGTGAGATGCCAGCTCCTTTCATTCAGTCAGTAGCTTCAAACATTTCTGGTATATGAAAAACATGTTTTTCAATGGCAAAAATCAATGAATATTGTAAATGCACAAACAGTAATATCTCCACATTGCAAGGTGCAATTCTGAAATTTTTTGCTTTTTCCTGCTAATCCTAGCATGATAAAGAAGATTCAAAGAGAGTGAGATGCCAGCTCCTTTCATTCAGTCAGTAGCTTCAAACATTTCTGGTATATGAAAAACATGTTTTTCAATGGCAAAAATCAATGAATATTGTAAATGCACAAACAGTAATATTTCCACATTGCACAGTGCAATTCTGAAATTTTTAGCTTTTTCCTGTTAATCCTAGCATGATAAAGAAGATTCAAAGAGAGTGAGATGCCAGCTCCTTTCATTCAGTCAGTAGCTTCAAACATTTCTGGTATATGAAAAACATGTTTTTCAATGGCAAAAATCAATGAATATTGTAAATGCACAAACAGTAATATCTCCACATTGCAAGGTGCAATTCTGAAATTTTTTGCTTTTTCCTGCTAATCCTAGCATGATAAAGAAGATTCAAAGAGAGTGAGATGCCAGCTCCTTTCATTCAGTCAGTAGCTTCAAACATTTCTGGTATATGAAAAACATGTTTTTCAATGGCAAAAATCAATGAATATTGTAAATGCACAAACAGTAATATCTCCACATTGCACGGTGCAATTCTGAAATTTTTAGCTTTTTCCTGTTAATCCTAGCATGATAAAGATTCAAAGAGAGTGAGATGCCAGCTCCTTTCATTCAGTCAGTAGCTTCAAACATTTCTGGTATATGAAAAACATGTTTTTCAATGGCAAAAATCAATGAATATTGTAAATGCACAAACAGTAATATCTCCACATTGCAAGGTGCAATTCTGAAATTTTTTGCTTTTTCCTGTTAATCCTAGCATGATAAAGAAGATTCAAAGAGAGTGAGATGCCAGCTCCTTTCATTCAGTCAGTAGCTTCAAACATTTCTGGTATATGAAAAACATGTTTTTCAATGGCAAAAATCAATGAATATTGTAAATGCACAAACAGTAATATCTCCACATTGCAAGGTGCAATTCTGAAATTTTTTGCTTTTTCCTGTTAATCCTAGCATGATAAAGAAGATTCAAAGAGAGTGAGATGCCAGCTCCTTTCATTCAGTCAGTAGCTTCAAACATTTCTGGTATATGAAAAACATGTTTTTCAATGGCAAAAATCAATGAATATTGTAAATGCACAAACAGTAATATCTCCACATTGCAAGGTGCAATTCTGAAATTTTTTGCTTTTTCCTGCTAATCCTAGCATGATAAAGAAGATTCAAAGAGAGTGAGATGCCAGCTCCTTTCATTCAGTCAGTAGCTTCAAACATTTCTGGTATATGAAAAACATGTTTTTCAATGCAAAAATCAATGAATATTGTAAATGCACAAACAGTAATATCTCCACATTGCACGGTGCAATTCTGAAATTTTTAGCTTTTTCCTGTTAATCCTAGCATGATAAAGAAGATTCAAAGAGAGTGAGATGCCAGCTCCTTTCATTCAGTCAGTAGCTTCAAACATTTCTGGTATATGAAAAACATGTTTTTCAATGGCAAAAATCAATGAATATTGTAAATGCACAAACAGTAATATCTCCACATTGCAAGGTGCAATTCTGAAATTTTTTGCTTTTTCCTGCTAATCCTAGCATGATAAAGAAGATTCAAAGAGAGTGAGATGCCAGCTCCTTTCATTCAGTCAGTAGCTTCAAACATTTCTGGTATATGAAAAACATGTTTTTCAATGGCAAAAATCAATGAATATTGTAAATGCACAAACAGTAATATCTCCACATTGCAAGGTGCAATTCTGAAATTTTTTGCTTTTTCCTGCTAATCCTAGCATGATAAAGAAGATTCAAAGAGAGTGAGATGCCAGCTCCTTTCATTCAGTCAGTAGCTTCAAACATTTCTGGTATATGAAAAACATGTTTTTCAATGGCAAAAATCAATGAATATTGTAAATGCACAAACAGTAATATCTCCACATTGCACGGTGCAATTCTGAAATTTTTAGCTTTTTCCTGTTAATCCTAGCATGATAAAGAATATTCAAAGAGAGTGAGATGCCAGCTCCTTTCATTCAGTCAGTAGCTTCAAACATTTCTGGTATATGAAAAACGTTTTTCAATGGCAAAAATCAATGAATATTGTAAATGCACAAACAGTAATATCTCCACATTGCAAGGTGCAATTCTGAAATTTTTTGCTTTTTCCTGCTAATCCTAGCATGATAAAGAAGATTCAAAGGGAGTGAGATGCCAGCTCCTTTCATTCAGTCAGTAGCTTCAAACATTTCTGGTATATGAAAAACATGTTTTTCAATGGCAAAAATCAATGAATATTGTAAATGCACAAACAGTAATATCTCCACATTGCACGGTGCAATTCTGAAATTTTTAGCTTTTTCCTGTTAATCCTAGCATGATAAAGAAGATTCAAAGAGAGTGAGATGCCAGCTCCTTTCATTCAGTCAGTAGCTTCAAACATTTCTGGTATATGAAAAACATGTTTTTCAATGGCAAAAATCAATGAATATTGTAAATGCACAAACAGTAATATCTCCACATTGCAAGGTGCAATTCTGAAATTTTTTGCTTTTTCCTGTTAATCCTAGCATGATAAAGAAGATTCAAAGAGAGTGAGATGCCAGCTCCTTTCATTCAGTCAGTAGCTTCAAACATTTCTGGTATATGAAAAACATGTTTTTCAATGGCAAAAATCAATGAATATTGTAAATGCACAAACAGTAATATCTCCACATTGCAAGGTGCAATTCTGAAATTTTTTGCTTTTTCCTGCTAATCCTAGCATGATAAAGAAGATTCAAAGAGAGTGAGATGCCAGCTCCTTTCATTCAGTCAGTAGCTTCAAACATTTCTGGTATATGAAAAACATGTTTTTCAATGGCAAAAATCAATGAATATTGTAAATGCACAAACAGTAATATTTCCACATTGCACAGTGCAATTCTGAAATTTTTAGCTTTTTCCTGTTAATCCTAGCATGATAAAGAAGATTCAAAGAGAGTGAGATGCCAGCTCCTTTCATTCAGTCAGTAGCTTCAAACATTTCTGGTATATGAAAAACATGTTTTTCAATGGCAAAAATCAATGAATATTGTAAATGCACAAACAGTAATATCTCCACATTGCAAGGTGCAATTCTGAAATTTTTTGCTTTTTCCTGCTAATCCTAGCATGATAAAGAAGATTCAAAGAGAGTGAGATGCCAGCTCCTTTCATTCAGTCAGTAGCTTCAAACATTTCTGGTATATGAAAAACATGTTTTTCAATGGCAAAAATCAATGAATATTGTAAATGCACAAACAGTAATATCTCCACATTGCACGGTGCAATTCTGAAATTTTTAGCTTTTTCCTGTTAATCCTAGCATGATAAAGAAGATTCAAAGAGAGTGAGATGCCAGCTCCTTTCATTCAGTCAGTAGCTTCAAACATTTCTGGTATATGAAAAACATGTTTTTCAATGGCAAAAATCAATGAATATTGTAAATGCACAAACAGTAATATCTCCACATTGCAAGGTGCAATTCTGAAATTTTTTGCTTTTTCCTGTTAATCCTAGCATGATAAAGAAGATTCAAAGAGAGTGAGATGCCAGCTCCTTTCATTCAGTCAGTAGCTTCAAACATTTCTGGTATATGAAAAACATGTTTTTCAATGGCAAAAATCAATGAATATTGTAAATGCACAAACAGTAATATCTCCACATTGCAAGGTGCAATTCTGAAATTTTTTGCTTTTTCCTGTTAATCCTAGCATGATAAAGAAGATTCAAAGAGAGTGAGATGCCAGCTCCTTTCATTCAGTCAGTAGCTTCAAACATTTCTGGTATATGAAAAACATGTTTTTCAATGGCAAAAATCAATGAATATTGTAAATGCACAAACAGTAATATCTCCACATTGCAAGGTGCAATTCTGAAATTTTTTGCTTTTTCCTGCTAATCCTAGCATGATAAAGAAGATTCAAAGAGTGAGATGCCAGCTCCTTTCATTCAGTCAGTAGCTTCAAACATTTCTGGTATATGAAAAACATGTTTTTCAATGCAAAAATCAATGAATATTGTAAATGCACAAAACAGTAATATCTCCACATTGCACGGTGCAATTCTGAAATTTTTAGCTTTTTCCTGTTAATCCTAGCATGATAAAGAAGATTCAAAGAGAGTGAGATGCCAGCTCCTTTCATTCAGTCAGTAGCTTCAAACATTTCTGGTATATGAAAAACATGTTTTTCAATGGCAAAAATCAATGAATATTGTAAATGCACAAACAGTAATATCTCCACATTGCAAGGTGCAATTCTGAAATTTTTTGCTTTTTCCTGCTAATCCTAGCATGATAAAGAAGATTCAAAGAGAGTGAGATGCCAGCTCCTTTCATTCAGTCAGTAGCTTCAAACATTTCTGGTATATGAAAAACATGTTTTTCAATGGCAAAAATCAATGAATATTGTAAATGCACAAACAGTAATATCTCCACATTGCAAGGTGCAATTCTGAAATTTTTTGCTTTTTCCTGCTAATCCTAGCATGATAAAGAAGATTCAAAGAGAGTGAGATGCCAGCTCCTTTCATTCAGTCAGTAGCTTCAAACATTTCTGGTATATGAAAAACATGTTTTTCAATGGCAAAAATCAATGAATATTGTAAATGCACAAACAGTAATATCTCCACATTGCACGGTGCAATTCTGAAATTTTTAGCTTTTTCCTGTTAATCCTAGCATGATAAAGAATATTCAAAGAGAGTGAGATGCCAGCTCCTTTCATTCAGTCAGTAGCTTCAAACATTTCTGGTATATGAAAAACGTTTTTCAATGGCAAAAATCAATGAATATTGTAAATGCACAAACAGTGATATCTCCACATTGCAAGGTGCAATTCTGAAATTTTTTGCTTTTTCCTGCTAATCCTAGCATGATAAAGATTCAAAGGGAGTGAGATGCCAGCTCCTTTCATTCAGTCAGTAGCTTCAAACATTTCTGGTATATGAAAAACATGTTTTTCAATGGCAAAAATCAATGAATATTGTAAATGCACAAACAGTAATATCTCCACATTGCACGGTGCAATTCTGAAATTTTTAGCTTTTTCCTGTTAATCCTAGCATGATAAAGAAGATTCAAAGAGAGTGAGATGCCAGCTCCTTTCATTCAGTCAGTAGCTTCAAACATTTCTGGTATATGAAAAACATGTTTTTCAATGGCAAAAATCAATGAATATTGTAAATGCACAAACAGTAATATCTCCACATTGCAAGGTGCAATTCTGAAATTTTTTGCTTTTTCCTGTTAATCCTAGCATGATAAAGAAGATTCAAAGAGAGTGAGATGCCAGCTCCTTTCATTCAGTCAGTAGCTTCAAACATTTCTGGTATATGAAAAACATGTTTTTCAATGGCAAAAATCAATGAATATTGTAAATGCACAAACAGTAATATCTCCACATTGCAAGGTGCAATTCTGAAATTTTTTGCTTTTTCCTGCTAATCCTAGCATGATAAAGAAGATTCAAAGAGAGTGAGATGCCAGCTCCTTTCATTCAGTCAGTAGCTTCAAACATTTCTGGTATATGAAAAACATGTTTTTCAATGGCAAAAATCAATGAATATTGTAAATGCACAAACAGTAATATTTCCACATTGCACAGTGCAATTCTGAAATTTTTAGCTTTTTCCTGTTAATCCTAGCATGATAAAGAAGATTCAAAGAGAGTGAGATGCCAGCTCCTTTCATTCAGTCAGTAGCTTCAAACATTTCTGGTATATGAAAAACATGTTTTTCAATGGCAAAAATCAATGAATATTGTAAATGCACAAACAGTAATATCTCCACATTGCAAGGTGCAATTCTGAAATTTTTTGCTTTTTCCTGCTAATCCTAGCATGATAAAGAAGATTCAAAGAGAGTGAGATGCCAGCTCCTTTCATTCAGTCAGTAGCTTCAAACATTTCTGGTATATGAAAAACATGTTTTTCCATGGCAAAAATCAATGAATATTGTAAATGCACAAACAGTAATATCTCCACATTGCACGGTGCAATTCTGAAATTTTTAGCTTTTTCCTGTTAATCCTAGCATGATAAAGAAGATTCAAAGAGAGTGAGATGCCAGCTCCTTTCATTCAGTCAGTAGCTTCAAACATTTCTGGTATATGAAAAACATGTTTTTCAATGGCAAAAATCAATGAATATTGTAAATGCACAAACAGTAATATCTCCACATTGCAAGGTGCAATTCTGAAATTTTTTGCTTTTTCCTGTTAATCCTAGCATGATAAAGAAGATTCAAAGAGAGTGAGATGCCAGCTCCTTTCATTCAGTCAGTAGCTTCAAACATTTCTGGTATATGAAAAACATGTTTTTCAATGGCAAAAATCAATGAATATTGTAAATGCACAAACAGTAATATCTCCACATTGCAAGGTGCAATTCTGAAATTTTTTGCTTTTTCCTGTTAATCCTAGCATGATAAAGAAGATTCAAAGAGAGTGAGATGCCAGCTCCTTTCATTCAGTCAGTAGCTTCAAACATTTCTGGTATATGAAAAACATGTTTTTCAATGGCAAAAATCAATGAATATTGTAAATGCACAAACAGTAATATCTCCACATTGCAAGGTGCAATTCTGAAATTTTTTGCTTTTTCCTGCTAATCCTAGCATGATAAAGAAGATTCAAAGAGAGTGAGATGCCAGCTCCTTTCATTCAGTCAGTAGCTTCAAACATTTCTGGTATATGAAAAACATGTTTTTCAATGGCAAAAATCAATGAATATTGTAAATGCACAAACAGTAATATCTCCACATTGCACGGTGCAATTCTGAAATTTTTAGCTTTTTC
Source organism: Phyllobates terribilis (assembly GCF_046119375.1). Classification (NCBI taxonomy): domain Eukaryota; kingdom Metazoa; phylum Chordata; class Amphibia; order Anura; family Dendrobatidae; genus Phyllobates; species Phyllobates terribilis. The sequence goes on from NW_027368124.1 coordinate 43,642, forward strand.
CTGTTAATCCTAGCATGATAAAGAATATTCAGAGAGTGAGATGCCAGCTCCTTTCATTCAGTCAGTAGCTTCAAACATTTCTGGTATATGAAAAACGTTTTTCAATGGCAAAAATCAATGAATATTGTAAATGCACAAACAGTAATATCTCCACATTGCAAGGTGCAATTCTGAAATTTTTTGCTTTTTCCTGCTAATCCTAGCATGATAAAGAAGATTCAAAGGGAGTGAGATGCCAGCTCCTTTCATTCAGTCAGTAGCTTCAAACATTTCTGGTATATGAAAAACATGTTTTTCAATGGCAAAAATCAATGAATATTGTAAATGCACAAACAGTAATATCTCCACATTGCACGGTGCAATTCTGAAATTTTTAGCTTTTTCCTGTTAATCCTAGCATGATAAAGAAGATTCAAAGAGAGTGAGATGCCAGCTCCTTTCATTCAGTCAGTAGCTTCAAACATTTCTGGTATATGAAAAACATGTTTTTCAATGGCAAAAATCAATGAATATTGTAAATGCACAAACAGTAATATCTCCACATTGCAAGGTGCAATTCTGAAATTTTTTGCTTTTTCCTGCTAATCCTAGCATGATAAAGAAGATTCAAAGAGAGTGAGATGCCAGCTCCTTTCATTCAGTCAGTAGCTTCAAACATTTCTGGTATATGAAAAACATGTTTTTCAATGGCAAAAATCAATGAATATTGTAAATGCACAAACAGTAATATCTCCACATTGCACGGTGCAATTCTGAAATTTTTAGCTTTTTCCTGTTAATCCTAGCATGATAAAGAAGATTCAAAGAGAGTGAGATGCCAGCTCCTTTCATTCAGTCAGTAGCTTCAAACATTTCTGGTATATGAAAAACATGTTTTTCAATGGCAAAAATCAATGAATATTGTAAATGCACAAACAGTAATATCTCCACATTGCAAGGTGCAATTCTGAAATTTTTTGCTTTTTCCTGCTAATCCTAGCATGATAAAGAAGATTCAAAGAGAGTGAGATGCCAGCTCCTTTCATTCAGTCAGTAGCTTCAAACATTTCTGGTATATGAAAAACATGTTTTTCAATGGCAAAAATCAATGAATATTGTAAATGCACAAACAGTAATATTTCCACATTGCACAGTGCAATTCTGAAATTTTTAGCTTTTTCCTGTTAATCCTAGCATGATAAAGAAGATTCAAAGAGAGTGAGATGCCAGCTCCTTTCATTCAGTCAGTAGCTTCAAACATTTCTGGTATATGAAAAACATGTTTTTCAATGGCAAAAATCAATGAATATTGTAAATGCACAAACAGTAATATCTCCACATTGCAAGGTGCAATTCTGAAATTTTTTGCTTTTTCCTGCTAATCCTAGCATGATAAAGAAGATTCAAAGAGAGTGAGATGCCAGCTCCTTTCATTCAGTCAGTAGCTTCAAACATTTCTGGTATATGAAAAACATGTTTTTCAATGGCAAAAATCAATGAATATTGTAAATGCACAAACAGTAATATCTCCACATTGCACGGTGCAATTCTGAAATTTTTAGCTTTTTCCTGTTAATCCTAGCATGATAAAGAAGATTCAAAGAGAGTGAGATGCCAGCTCCTTTCATTCAGTCAGTAGCTTCAAACATTTCTGGTATATGAAAAACATGTTTTTCAATGGCAAAAATCAATGAATATTGTAAATGCACAAACAGTAATATCTCCACATTGCAAGGTGCAATTCTGAAATTTTTTGCTTTTTCCTGTTAATCCTAGCATGATAAAGAAGATTCAGAGTGAGATGCCAGCTCCTTTCATTCAGTCAGTAGCTTCAAACATTTCTGGTATATGAAAAACATGTTTTTCAATGGCAAAAATCAATGAATATTGTAAATGCACAAACAGTAATATCTCCACATTGCAAGGTGCAATTCTGAAATTTTTTGCTTTTTCCTGCTAATCCTAGCATGATAAAGAAGATTCAAAGAGAGTGAGATGCCAGCTCCTTTCATTCAGTCAGTAGCTTCAAACATTTCTGGTATATGAAAAACATGTTTTTCAATGGCAAAAATCAATGAATATTGTAAATGCACAAACAGTAATATTTCCACATTGCACAGTGCAATTCTGAAATTTTTAGCTTTTTCCTGTTAATCCTAGCATGATAAAGAAGATTCAAAGAGAGTGAGATGCCAGCTCCTTTCATTCAGTCAGTAGCTTCAAACATTTCTGGTATATGAAAAACATGTTTTTCAATGGCAAAAATCAATGAATATTGTAAATGCACAAACAGTAATATCTCCACATTGCAAGGTGCAATTCTGAAATTTTTTGCTTTTTCCTGCTAATCCTAGCATGATAAAGAAGATTCAAAGAGAGTGAGATGCCAGCTCCTTTCATTCAGTCAGTAGCTTCAAACATTTCTGGTATATGAAAAACATGTTTTTCAATGGCAAAAATCAATGAATATTGTAAATGCACAAACAGTAATATCTCCACATTGCACGGTGCAATTCTGAAATTTTTAGCTTTTTCCTGTTAATCCTAGCATGATAAAGAAGATTCAAAGAGAGTGAGATGCCAGCTCCTTTCATTCAGTCAGTAGCTTCAAACATTTCTGGTATATGAAAAACATGTTTTTCAATGGCAAAAATCAATGAATATTGTAAATGCACAAACAGTAATATCTCCACATTGCAAGGTGCAATTCTGAAATTTTTTGCTTTTTCCTGTTAATCCTAGCATGATAAAGAAGATTCAAAGAGAGTGAGATGCCAGCTCCTTTCATTCAGTCAGTAGCTTCAAACATTTCTGGTATATGAAAAACATGTTTTTCAATGGCAAAAATCAATGAATATTGTAAATGCACAAACAGTAATATCTCCACATTGCAAGGTGCAATTCTGAAATTTTTTGCTTTTTCCTGCTAATCCTAGCATGATAAAGAAGATTCAAAGAGAGTGAGATGCCAGCTCCTTTCATTCAGTCAGTAGCTTCAAACATTTCTGGTATATGAAAAACATGTTTTTCAATGGCAAAAATCAATGAATATTGTAAATGCACAAACAGTAATATTTCCACATTGCACAGTGCAATTCTGAAATTTTTAGCTTTTTCCTGTTAATCCTAGCATGATAAAGAAGATTCAAAGAGAGTGAGATGCCAGCTCCTTTCATTCAGTCAGTAGCTTCAAACATTTCTGGTATATGAAAAACATGTTTTTCAATGGCAAAAATCAATGAATATTGTAAATGCACAAACAGTAATATCTCCACATTGCAAGGTGCAATTCTGAAATTTTTTGCTTTTTCCTGCTAATCCTAGCATGATAAAGAAGATTCAAAGAGAGTGAGATGCCAGCTCCTTTCATTCAGTCAGTAGCTTCAAACATTTCTGGTATATGAAAAACATGTTTTTCAATGGCAAAAATCAATGAATATTGTAAATGCACAAACAGTAATATCTCCACATTGCACGGTGCAATTCTGAAATTTTTAGCTTTTTCCTGTTAATCCTAGCATGATAAAGAAGATTCAAAGAGAGTGAGATGCCAGCTCCTTTCATTCAGTCAGTAGCTTCAAACATTTCTGGTATATGAAAAACATGTTTTTCAATGGCAAAAATCAATGAATATTGTAAATGCACAAACAGTAATATCTCCACATTGCAAGGTGCAATTCTGAAATTTTTTGCTTTTTCCTGTTAATCCTAGCATGATAAAGAAGATTCAAAGAGAGTGAGATGCCAGCTCCTTTCATTCAGTCAGTAGCTTCAAACATTTCTGGTATATGAAAAACATGTTTTTCAATGGCAAAAATCAATGAATATTGTAAATGCACAAACAGTAATATCTCCACATTGCAAGGTGCAATTCTGAAATTTTTTGCTTTTTCCTGTTAATCCTAGCATGATAAAGAAGATTCAAAGAGAGTGAGATGCCAGCTCCTTTCATTCAGTCAGTAGCTTCAAACATTTCTGGTATATGAAAAACATGTTTTTCAATGGCAAAAATCAATGAATATTGTAAATGCACAAACAGTAATATCTCCACATTGCAAGGTGCAATTCTGAAATTTTTTGCTTTTTCCTGCTAATCCTAGCATGATAAAGAAGATTCAAAGAGAGTGAGATGCCAGCTCCTTTCATTCAGTCAGTAGCTTCAAACATTTCTGGTATATGAAAAACATGTTTTTCAATGCAAAAATCAATGAATATTGTAAATGCACAAACAGTAATATCTCCACATTGCACGGTGCAATTCTGAAATTTTTAGCTTTTTCCTGTTAATCCTAGCATGATAAAGAAGATTCAAAGAGAGTGAGATGCCAGCTCCTTTCATTCAGTCAGTAGCTTCAAACATTTCTGGTATATGAAAAACATGTTTTTCAATGGCAAAAATCAATGAATATTGTAAATGCACAAACAGTAATATCTCCACATTGCAAGGTGCAATTCTGAAATTTTTTGCTTTTTCCTGCTAATCCTAGCATGATAAAGAAGATTCAAAGAGAGTGAGATGCCAGCTCCTTTCATTCAGTCAGTAGCTTCAAACATTTCTGGTATATGAAAAACATGTTTTTCAATGGCAAAAATCAATGAATATTGTAAATGCACAAACAGTAATATCTCCACATTGCAAGGTGCAATTCTGAAATTTTTTGCTTTTTCCTGCTAATCCTAGCATGATAAAGAAGATTCAAAGAGAGTGAGATGCCAGCTCCTTTCATTCAGTCAGTAGCTTCAAACATTTCTGGTATATGAAAAACATGTTTTTCAATGGCAAAAATCAATGAATATTGTAAATGCACAAACAGTAATATCTCCACATTGCACGGTGCAATTCTGAAATTTTTAGCTTTTTCCTGTTAATCCTAGCATGATAAAGAATATTCAAAGAGAGTGAGATGCCAGCTCCTTTCATTCAGTCAGTAGCTTCAAACATTTCTGGTATATGAAAAACGTTTTTCAATGGCAAAAATCAATGAATATTGTAAATGCACAAACAGTAATATCTCCACATTGCAAGGTGCAATTCTGAAATTTTTTGCTTTTTCCTGCTAATCCTAGCATGATAAAGAAGATTCAAAGGGAGTGAGATGCCAGCTCCTTTCATTCAGTCAGTAGCTTCAAACATTTCTGGTATATGAAAAACATGTTTTTCAATGGCAAAAATCAATGAATATTGTAAATGCACAAACAGTAATATCTCCACATTGCACGGTGCAATTCTGAAATTTTTAGCTTTTTCCTGTTAATCCTAGCATGATAAAGAAGATTCAAAGAGAGTGAGATGCCAGCTCCTTTCATTCAGTCAGTAGCTTCAAACATTTCTGGTATATGAAAAACATGTTTTTCAATGGCAAAAATCAATGAATATTGTAAATGCACAAACAGTAATATCTCCACATTGCAAGGTGCAATTCTGAAATTTTTTGCTTTTTCCTGTTAATCCTAGCATGATAAAGAAGATTCAAAGAGAGTGAGATGCCAGCTCCTTTCATTCAGTCAGTAGCTTCAAACATTTCTGGTATATGAAAAACATGTTTTTCAATGGCAAAAATCAATGAATATTGTAAATGCACAAACAGTAATATCTCCACATTGCACGGTGCAATTCTGAAATTTTTAGCTTTTTCCTGTTAATCCTAGCATGATAAAGAAGATTCAAAGAGAGTGAGATGCCAGCTCCTTTCATTCAGTCAGTAGCTTCAAACATTTCTGGTATATGAAAAACATGTTTTTCAATGGCAAAAATCAATGAATATTGTAAATGCACAAACAGTAATATCTCCACATTGCAAGGTGCAATTCTGAAATTTTTTGCTTTTTCCTGCTAATCCTAGCATGATAAAGAAGATTCAAAGAGAGTGAGATGCCAGCTCCTTTCATTCAGTCAGTAGCTTCAAACATTTCTGGTATATGAAAAACATGTTTTTCAATGGCAAAAATCAATGAATATTGTAAATGCACAAACAGTAATATCTCCACATTGCAAGGTGCAATTCTGAAATTTTTTGCTTTTTCCTGCTAATCCTAGCATGATAAAGAAGATTCAAAGAGAGTGAGATGCCAGCTCCTTTCATTCAGTCAGTAGCTTCAAACATTTCTGGTATATGAAAAACATGTTTTTCAATGGCAAAAATCAATGAATATTGTAAATGCACAAACAGTAATATCTCCACATTGCACGGTGCAATTCTGAAATTTTTAGCTTTTTCCTGTTAATCCTAGCATGATAAAGAATATTCAAAGAGAGTGAGATGCCAGCTCCTTTCATTCAGTCAGTAGCTTCAAACATTTCTGGTATATGAAAAACGTTTTTCAATGGCAAAAATCAATGAATATTGTAAATGCACAAACAGTAATATCTCCACATTGCAAGGTGCAATTCTGAAATTTTTTGCTTTTTCCTGCTAATCCTAGCATGATAAAGAAGATTCAAAGGGAGTGAGATGCCAGCTCCTTTCATTCAGTCAGTAGCTTCAAACATTTCTGGTATATGAAAAACATGTTTTTCAATGGCAAAAATCAATGAATATTGTAAATGCACAAACAGTAATATCTCCACATTGCACGGTGCAATTCTGAAATTTTTAGCTTTTTCCTGTTAATCCTAGCATGATAAAGAAGATTCAAAGAGAGTGAGATGCCAGCTCCTTTCATTCAGTCAGTAGCTTCAAACATTTCTGGTATATGAAAAACATGTTTTTCAATGGCAAAAATCAATGAATATTGTAAATGCACAAACAGTAATATCTCCACATTGCAAGGTGCAATTCTGAAATTTTTTGCTTTTTCCTGTTAATCCTAGCATGATAAAGAAGATTCAAAGAGAGTGAGATGCCAGCTCCTTTCATTCAGTCAGTAGCTTCAAACATTTCTGGTATATGAAAAACATGTTTTTCAATGGCAAAAATCAATGAATATTGTAAATGCACAAACAGTAATATCTCCACATTGCAAGGTGCAATTCTGAAATTTTTTGCTTTTTCCTGCTAATCCTAGCATGATAAAGAAGATTCAAAGAGAGTGAGATGCCAGCTCCTTTCATTCAGTCAGTAGCTTCAAACATTTCTGGTATATGAAAAACATGTTTTTCAATGGCAAAAATCAATGAATATTGTAAATGCACAAACAGTAATATCTCCACATTGCAAGGTGCAATTCTGAAATTTTTTGCTTTTTCCTGTTAATCCTAGCATGATAAAGAAGATTCAAAGAGAGTGAGATGCCAGCTCCTTTCATTCAGTCAGTAGCTTCAAACATTTCTGGTATATGAAAAACATGTTTTTCAATGGCAAAAATCAATGAATATTGTAAATGCACAAACAGTAATATCTCCACATTGCAAGGTGCAATTCTGAAATTTTTTGCTTTTTCCTGCTAATCCTAGCATGATAAAGAAGATTCAAAGAGAGTGAGATGCCAGCTCCTTTCATTCAGTCAGTAGCTTCAAACATTTCTGGTATATGAAAAACATGTTTTTCAATGCAAAAATCAATGAATATTGTAAATGCACAAACAGTAATATCTCCACATTGCACGGTGCAATTCTGAAATTTTTAGCTTTTTCCTGTTAATCCTAGCATGATAAAGAAGATTCAAAGAGAGTGAGATGCCAGCTCCTTTCATTCAGTCAGTAGCTTCAAACATTTCTGGTATATGAAAAACGTTTTTCAATGGCAAAAATCAATGAATATTGTAAATGCACAAACAGTAATATCTCCACATTGCAAGGTGCAATTCTGAAATTTTTTGCTTTTTCCTGCTAATCCTAGCATGATAAAGAAGATTCAAAGAGAGTGAGATGCCAGCTCCTTTCATTCAGTCAGTAGCTTCAAACATTTCTGGTATATGAAAAACATGTTTTTCAATGGCAAAAATCAATGAATATTGTAAATGCACAAACAGTAATATCTCCACATTGCACGGTGCAATTCTGAAATTTTTAGCTTTTTCCTGTTAATCCTAGCATGATAAAGAATATTCAAAGAGAGTGAGATGCCAGCTCCTTTCATTCAGTCAGTAGCTTCAAACATTTCTGGTATATGAAAAACGTTTTTCAATGGCAAAAATCAATGAATATTGTAAATGCACAAACAGTAATATCTCCACATTGCAAGGTGCAATTCTGAAATTTTTTGCTTTTTCCTGCTAATCCTAGCATGATAAAGAAGATTCAAAGGGAGTGAGATGCCAGCTCCTTTCATTCAGTCAGTAGCTTCAAACATTTCTGGTATATGAAAAACATGTTTTTCAATGGCAAAAATCAATGAATATTGTAAATGCACAAACAGTAATATCTCCACATTGCACGGTGCAATTCTGAAATTTTTAGCTTTTTCCTGTTAATCCTAGCATGATAAAGAAGATTCAAAGAGAGTGAGATGCCAGCTCCTTTCATTCAGTCAGTAGCTTCAAACATTTCTGGTATATGAAAAACATGTTTTTCAATGGCAAAAATCAATGAATATTGTAAATGCACAAACAGTAATATCTCCACATTGCAAGGTGCAATTCTGAAATTTTTTGCTTTTTCCTGCTAATCCTAGCAT
>NW_027368125.1:0-52147 GCF_046119375.1 Phyllobates terribilis
CTTCAAAAAGGTAGCTATGCATATACAGTTTACAGACAGAATGTTAACATATTAAGCAAGAGTGTGACAACTTATCAGTGCTAAATGTGCCATAAAAAAACCCAGCATGTAAAATTCTTAGCTTTGACAAGTGACAACATATCTGGCAAAATGCATTGTAAACCAAATGTAATTTTTAGCTGCAGTAAATTTTAGACAATCAAAATGATGTTAAAATGTGTGTGTTTCTTACAGTCTAGAGGCTGCTTATTCTGATGGAGGAAAACACTGACAGCATCCTTCATGATCACTGAAAGAACTGTTCTCCTTTCTCCTGCCCCACACTGATCTATCTGATCGGTGCAGTGCAGGGGAGAAAGTCACCAGGACTTGCACGGATGTTGCGCATCCTGTGTAGCTGAAAAAACTTCTGCAAGACTAGCCCTTGGACCTCTTTATGAAAAGAAGAACGACACTCCTGATATGTGAGGTGGCATGGATAGGGTCCCAATCAAACAAAGTTGTTGATTAGCCATTGAACCTTTCAGGTCATGTGATCAGTCACATTCCTGGAAGGAATTTCAAGATGTGGTAATGTATACGATGGATGAGTGTACATATATATATATATATATATATATATAAGTGTTTGTGTGTGTGGAGCTGCATGAGTATATAAGAGAGCTGTTGGTGTATGTAAGAAAGCTGTGTACAAGTATGTAGCAAAACAGTGCGTGTATGTAACAGAGGTGTGAGTGCATACTTCAAAGCTGTAGAAAAGCTATATGTGTTAGAACTGTGTTTGTGTATGGAGGAGAGTTGTGTGTGTATTTCGGAAAATTGCGTGTGTGATAGTAGTAGAGTTGTGTGTATGCAGGAGAGATGTGTGTATGTAGGAAAGAGGGTGGAAACTTATCAATGCTATAGGACCTATGCAAGAACCTAACATGATCAAATTTGACTCATGACAATACAGCTTTAAAAAATGCATTGGCAGCAATTGTACCGATCATCTACTTTCAATGAATTATCAGCAAATTGGTGAAAGTACACCTATTAAAAAAAAAATAACAGCCTCCTCCATATCCCCTCTAGCTGTCCTGTCCATCACCAAGATAGGTGCGTTTTCTGCCATTTTAGGTAGAAGTAATGTTCAACCAATTTGCTTCTAATTTAGACAAAGTAGTAGGAAAGTTTATCAAACAAACTCTACATATGAGCTCTATCTATTTTACAATACGTGTAATATGTATTCACAAAATGTCCATTTTCTATATGTGTGAACTTCACATCTTTTTTTTTTTTAGTAAGTTTTAGTGCATGATGAGGTGGTGTTTACCTATAGGATCCACCATCTCTTGGACTGGGCACCATTGATGGTATTTATTGGGCCCCACGTTCTTAAGTAAATCTCAATATTGCTTCAAAAAGGTAGCTATGCATATACAGTTTACAGACAGAATGTTAACATATTAAGCAAGAGTGTGACAACTTATCAGTGCTAAATGTGCCATAAAAAAACCCAGCATGTAAAATTCTTAGCTTTGACAAGTGACAACATATCTGGCAAAATGCATTGTAAACCAAATGTAATTTTTAGCTGCAGTAAATTTTAGACAATCAAAATGATGTTAAAATGTGTGTGTTTCTTACAGTCTAGAGGCTGCTTATTCTGATGGAGGAAAACACTGACAGCATCCTTCATGATCACTGAAAGAACTGTTCTCCTTTCTCCTGCCCCACATTGATCTATCTGATCGGTGCAGTGCAGGGGAGAAAGTCACCAGGACTTGCACGGATGTTGCGCATCCTGTGTAGCTGAAAAAACTTCTGCAAGACTAGCCCTTGGACCTCTTTATGAAAAGAAGAACGACACTCCTGATATGTGAGGTGGCATGGATAGGGTCCCAATCAAACAAAGTTGTTGATTAGCCATTGAACCTTTCAGGTCATGTGATCAGTCACATTCCTGGAAGGAATTTCAAGATGTGGTAATGTATACGATGGATGAGTGTACATATATATATATATATATATATATAAGTGTTTGTGTGTGTGGAGCTGCATGAGTATATAAGAGAGCTGTTGGTGTATGTAAGAAAGCTGTGTACAAGTATGTAGCAAAACAGTGCGTGTATGTAACAGAGGTGTGAGTGCATACTTCAAAGCTGTAGAAAAGCTATATGTGTTAGAACTGTGTTTGTGTATGGAGGAGAGTTGTGTGTGTATTTCGGAAAATTGCGTGTGTGATAGTAGTAGAGTTGTGTGTATGCAGGAGAGATGTGTGTATGTAGGAAAGAGGGTGGAAACTTATCAATGCTATAGGACCTATGCAAGAACCTAACATGATCAAATTTGACTCATGACAATACAGCTTTAAAAAATGCATTGGCAGCAATTGTACCGATCATCTACTTTCAATGAATTATCAGCAAATTGGTGAAAGTACACCTATTAAAAAAAAAATAACAGCCTCCTCCATATCCCCTCTAGCTGTCCTGTCCATCACCAAGATAGGTGCGTTTTCTGCCATTTTAGGTAGAAGTAATGTTCAACCAATTTGCTTCTAATTTAGACAAAGTAGTAGGAAAGTTTATCAAACAAACTCTACATATGAGCTCTATCTATATCTATTTTACAATACGTGTAATATGTATTCACAAAATGTCCATTTTCTATATGTGTGAACTTCACATCTTTTTTTTTTTTAGTAAGTTTTAGTGCATGATGAGGTGGTGTTTACCTATAGGATCCACCATCTCTTGGACTGGGCACCATTGATGGTATTTATTGGGCCCCACGTTCTTAAGTAAATCTCAATATTGCTTCAAAAAGGTAGCTATGCATATACAGTTTACAGACAGAATGTTAACATATTAAGCAAGAGTGTGACAACTTATCAGTGCTAAATGTGCCATAAAAAAACCCAGCATGTAAAATTCTTAGCTTTGACAAGTGACAACATATCTGGCAAAATGCATTGTAAACCAAATGTAATTTTTAGCTGCAGTAAATTTTAGACAATCAAAATGATGTTAAAATGTGTGTGTTTCTTACAGTCTAGAGGCTGCTTATTCTGATGGAGGAAAACACTGACAGCATCCTTCATGATCACTGAAAGAACTGTTCTCCTTTCTCCTGCCCCACACTGATCTATCTGATCGGTGCAGTGCAGGGGAGAAAGTCACCAGGACTTGCACGGATGTTGCGCATCCTGTGTAGCTGAAAAAACTTCTGCAAGACTAGCCCTTGGACCTCTTTATGAAAAGAAGAACGACACTCCTGATATGTGAGGTGGCATGGATAGGGTCCCAATCAAACAAAGTTGTTGATTAGCCATTGAACCTTTCAGGTCATGTGATCAGTCACATTCCTGGAAGGAATTTCAAGATGTGGTAATGTATACGATGGATGAGTGTACATATATATATATATATATATATATATAAGTGTTTGTGTGTGTGGAGCTGCATGAGTATATAAGAGAGCTGTTGGTGTATGTAAGAAAGCTGTGTACAAGTATGTAGCAAAACAGTGCGTGTATGTAACAGAGGTGTGAGTGCATACTTCAAAGCTGTAGAAAAGCTATATGTGTTAGAACTGTGTTTGTGTATGGAGGAGAGTTGTGTGTGTATTTCGGAAAATTGCGTGTGTGATAGTAGTAGAGTTGTGTGTATGCAGGAGAGATGTGTGTATGTAGGAAAGAGGGTGGAAACTTATCAATGCTATAGGACCTATGCAAGAACCTAACATGATCAAATTTGACTCATGACAATACAGCTTTAAAAAATGCATTGGCAGCAATTGTACCGATCATCTACTTTCAATGAATTATCAGCAAATTGGTGAAAGTACACCTATTAAAAAAAAAATAACAGCCTCCTCCATATCCCCTCTAGCTGTCCTGTCCATCACCAAGATAGGTGCGTTTTCTGCCATTTTAGGTAGAAGTAATGTTCAACCAATTTGCTTCTAATTTAGACAAAGTAGTAGGAAAGTTTATCAAACAAACTCTACATATGAGCTCTATCTATTTTACAATACGTGTAATATGTATTCACAAAATGTCCATTTTCTATATGTGTGAACTTCACATCTTTTTTTTTTTTAGTAAGTTTTAGTGCATGATGAGGTGGTGTTTACCTATAGGATCCACCATCTCTTGGACTGGGCACCATTGATGGTATTTATTGGGCCCCACGTTCTTAAGTAAATCTCAATATTGCTTCAAAAAGGTAGCTATGCATATACAGTTTACAGACAGAATGTTAACATATTAAGCAAGAGTGTGACAACTTATCAGTGCTAAATGTGCCATAAAAAAACCCAGCATGTAAAATTCTTAGCTTTGACAAGTGACAACATATCTGGCAAAATGCATTGTAAACCAAATGTAATTTTTAGCTGCAGTAAATTTTAGACAATCAAAATGATGTTAAAATGTGTGTGTTTCTTACAGTCTAGAGGCTGCTTATTCTGATGGAGGAAAACACTGACAGCATCCTTCATGATCACTGAAAGAACTGTTCTCCTTTCTCCTGCCCCACATTGATCTATCTGATCGGTGCAGTGCAGGGGAGAAAGTCACCAGGACTTGCACGGATGTTGCGCATCCTGTGTAGCTGAAAAAACTTCTGCAAGACTAGCCCTTGGACCTCTTTATGAAAAGAAGAACGACACTCCTGATATGTGAGGTGGCATGGATAGGGTCCCAATCAAACAAAGTTGTTGATTAGCCATTGAACCTTTCAGGTCATGTGATCAGTCACATTCCTGGAAGGAATTTCAAGATGTGGTAATGTATACGATGGATGAGTGTACATATATATATATATATATATATATATAAGTGTTTGTGTGTGTGGAGCTGCATGAGTATATAAGAGAGCTGTTGGTGTATGTAAGAAAGCTGTGTACAAGTATGTAGCAAAACAGTGCGTGTATGTAACAGAGGTGTGAGTGCATACTTCAAAGCTGTAGAAAAGCTATATGTGTTAGAACTGTGTTTGTGTATGGAGGAGAGTTGTGTGTGTATTTCGGAAAATTGCGTGTGTGATAGTAGTAGAGTTGTGTGTATGCAGGAGAGATGTGTGTATGTAGGAAAGAGGGTGGAAACTTATCAATGCTATAGGACCTATGCAAGAACCTAACATGATCAAATTTGACTCATGACAATACAGCTTTAAAAAATGCATTGGCAGCAATTGTACCGATCATCTACTTTCAATGAATTATCAGCAAATTGGTGAAAGTACACCTATTAAAAAAAAAATAACAGCCTCCTCCATATCCCCTCTAGCTGTCCTGTCCATCACCAAGATAGGTGCGTTTTCTGCCATTTTAGGTAGAAGTAATGTTCAACCAATTTGCTTCTAATTTAGACAAAGTAGTAGGAAAGTTTATCAAACAAACTCTACATATGAGCTCTATCTATATCTATTTTACAATACGTGTAATATGTATTCACAAAATGTCCATTTTCTATATGTGTGAACTTCACATCTTTTTTTTTTTTAGTAAGTTTTAGTGCATGATGAGGTGGTGTTTACCTATAGGATCCACCATCTCTTGGACTGGGCACCATTGATGGTATTTATTGGGCCCCACGTTCTTAAGTAAATCTCAATATTGCTTCAAAAAGGTAGCTATGCATATACAGTTTACAGACAGAATGTTAACATATTAAGCAAGAGTGTGACAACTTATCAGTGCTAAATGTGCCATAAAAAAACCCAGCATGTAAAATTCTTAGCTTTGACAAGTGACAACATATCTGGCAAAATGCATTGTAAACCAAATGTAATTTTTAGCTGCAGTAAATTTTAGACAATCAAAATGATGTTAAAATGTGTGTGTTTCTTACAGTCTAGAGGCTGCTTATTCTGATGGAGGAAAACACTGACAGCATCCTTCATGATCACTGAAAGAACTGTTCTCCTTTCTCCTGCCCCACACTGATCTATCTGATCGGTGCAGTGCAGGGGAGAAAGTCACCAGGACTTGCACGGATGTTGCGCATCCTGTGTAGCTGAAAAAACTTCTGCAAGACTAGCCCTTGGACCTCTTTATGAAAAGAAGAACGACACTCCTGATATGTGAGGTGGCATGGATAGGGTCCCAATCAAACAAAGTTGTTGATTAGCCATTGAACCTTTCAGGTCATGTGATCAGTCACATTCCTGGAAGGAATTTCAAGATGTGGTAATGTATACGATGGATGAGTGTACATATATATATATATATATATATATATATAAGTGTTTGTGTGTGTGGAGCTGCATGAGTATATAAGAGAGCTGTTGGTGTATGTAAGAAAGCTGTGTACAAGTATGTAGCAAAACAGTGCGTGTATGTAACAGAGGTGTGAGTGCATACTTCAAAGCTGTAGAAAAGCTATATGTGTTAGAACTGTGTTTGTGTATGGAGGAGAGTTGTGTGTGTATTTCGGAAAATTGCGTGTGTGATAGTAGTAGAGTTGTGTGTATGCAGGAGAGATGTGTGTATGTAGGAAAGAGGGTGGAAACTTATCAATGCTATAGGACCTATGCAAGAACCTAACATGATCAAATTTGACTCATGACAATACAGCTTTAAAAAATGCATTGGCAGCAATTGTACCGATCATCTACTTTCAATGAATTATCAGCAAATTGGTGAAAGTACACCTATTAAAAAAAAAATAACAGCCTCCTCCATATCCCCTCTAGCTGTCCTGTCCATCACCAAGATAGGTGCGTTTTCTGCCATTTTAGGTAGAAGTAATGTTCAACCAATTTGCTTCTAATTTAGACAAAGTAGTAGGAAAGTTTATCAAACAAACTCTACATATGAGCTCTATCTATATCTATTTTACAATACGTGTAATATGTATTCACAAAATGTCCATTTTCTATATGTGTGAACTTCACATCTTTTTTTTTTTTAGTAAGTTTTAGTGCATGATGAGGTGGTGTTTACCTATAGGATCCACCATCTCTTGGACTGGGCACCATTGATGGTATTTATTGGGCCCCACGTTCTTAAGTAAATCTCAATATTGCTTCAAAAAGGTAGCTATGCATATACAGTTTACAGACAGAATGTTAACATATTAAGCAAGAGTGTGACAACTTATCAGTGCTAAATGTGCCATAAAAAAACCCAGCATGTAAAATTCTTAGCTTTGATTTGACAAGTGACAACATATCTGGCAAAATGCATTGTAAACCAAATGTAATTTTTAGCTGCAGTAAATTTTAGACAATCAAAATGATGTTAAAATGTGTGTGTTTCTTACAGTCTAGAGGCTGCTTATTCTGATGGAGGAAAACACTGACAGCATCCTTCATGATCACTGAAAGAACTGTTCTCCTTTCTCCTGCCCCACACTGATCTATCTGATCGGTGCAGTGCAGGGGAGAAAGTCACCAGGACTTGCACGGATGTTGCGCATCCTGTGTAGCTGAAAAAACTTCTGCAAGACTAGCCCTTGGACCTCTTTATGAAAAGAAGAACGACACTCCTGATATGTGAGGTGGCATGGATAGGGTCCCAATCAAACAAAGTTGTTGATTAGCCATTGAACCTTTCAGGTCATGTGATCAGTCACATTCCTGGAAGGAATTTCAAGATGTGGTAATGTATACGATGGATGAGTGTACATATATATATATATATATATATAAGTGTTTGTGTGTGTGGAGCTGCATGAGTATATAAGAGAGCTGTTGGTGTATGTAAGAAAGCTGTGTACAAGTATGTAGCAAAACAGTGCGTGTATGTAACAGAGGTGTGAGTGCATACTTCAAAGCTGTAGAAAAGCTATATGTGTTAGAACTGTGTTTGTGTATGGAGGAGAGTTGTGTGTGTATTTCGGAAAATTGCGTGTGTGATAGTAGTAGAGTTGTGTGTATGCAGGAGAGATGTGTGTATGTAGGAAAGAGAGTGGAAACTTATCAATGCTATAGGACCTATGCAAGAACCTAACATGATCAAATTTGACTCATGACAATACAGCTTTAAAAAATGCATTGGCAGCAATTGTACCGATCATCTACTTTCAATGAATTATCAGCAAATTGGTGAAAGTACAACTATTAAAAAAAAAATAACAGCCTCCTCCATATCCCCTCTAGCTGTCCTGTCCATCACCAAGATAGGTGCGTTTTCTGCCATTTTAGGTAGAAGTAATGTTCAACCAATTTGCTTCTAATTTAGACAAAGTAGTAGGAAAGTTTATCAAACAACTCTACATATGAGCTCTATCTATATCTATTTTACAATACGTGTAATATGTATTCACAAAATGTCCATTTTCTATATGTGTGAATTCACATCTTTTTTTTTTTTAGTAAGTTTTAGTGCATGATGAGGTGGTGTTTACCTATAGGATCCACCATCTCTTGGACTGGGCACCATTGATGGTATTTATTGGGCCCCACGTTCTTAAGTAAATCTCAATATTGCTTCAAAAAGGTAGCTATGCATATACAGTTTACAGACAGAATGTTAACATATTAAGCAAGAGTGTGACAACTTATCAGTGCTAAATGTGCCATAAAAAACCCAGCATGTAAAATTCTTAGCTTTGACAAGTGACAACATATCTGGCAAAATGCATTGTAAACCAAATGTAATTTTTAGCTGCAGTAAATTTTAGACAATCAAAATGATGTTAAAATGTGTGTGTTTCTTACAGTCTAGAGGCTGCTTATCTGATGGAGGAAAACACTGACAGCATCCTTCATGATCACTGAAAGAACTGTTCTCCTTTCTCCTGCCCCACACTGATCTATCTGATCGGTGCAGTGCAGGGGAGAAAGTCACCAGGACTTGCACGGATGTTGCGCATCCTGTGTAGCTGAAAAAAACTTCTGCAAGACTAGCCCTTGGACCTCTTTATGAAAAGGAGAACGACACTCCTGATATGTGAGGTGGCATGGATAGGGTCCCAATCAAACAAAGTTGTTGATTAGCCATTGAACCTTTCAGGTCATGTGATCAGTCACATTCCTGGAAGGAATTTCAAGATGTGGTAATGTATACGATGGATGAGTGTACATATATATATATATATATATATATATAAGTGTTTGTGTGTGTGGAGCTGCATGAGTATATAAGAGAGCTGTTGGTGTATGTAAGAAAGGCTGTGTACAAGTATGTAGCAAAACAGTGCGTGTATGTAACAGAGGTGTGAGTGCATACTTCAAAGCTGTAGAAAAGCTATATGTGTTAGAACTGTGTTTGTGTATGGAGGAGAGTTGTGTGTGTATTTCGGAAAATTGCGTGTGTGATAGTAGTAGAGTTGTGTGTATGCAGGAGAGATGTGTGTATGTAGGAAAGAGGGTGGAAACTTATCAATGCTATAGGACCTATGCAAGAACCTAACATGATCAAATTTGACTCATGACAATACAGCTTTAAAAAAATGCATTGGCAGCAATTGTACCGATCATCTACTTTCAATGAATTATCAGCAAATTGGTGAAAGTACACCTATTAAAAAAAAAATAACAGCCTCCTCCATATCCCCTCTAGCTGTCCTGTCCATCACCAAGATAGGTGCGTTTTCTGCCATTTTAGGTAGAAGTAATGTTCAACCAATTTGCTTCTAATTTAGACAAAGTAGTAGGAAAGTTTATCAAACAAACTCTACATATGAGCTCTATCTATTTTACAATACGTGTAATATGTATTCACAAAATGTCCATTTTCTATATGTGTGAACTTCACATCTTTTTTTTTTTAGTAAGTTTTAGTGCATGATGAGGTGGTGTTTACTATAGGATCCACCATCTCTTGGACTGGGCACCATTGATGGTATTTATTGGGCCCCACGTTCTTAAGTAAATCTCAATATTGCTTCAAAAAGGTAGCTATGCATATACAGTTTACAGACAGAATGTTAACATATTAAGCAAGAGTGTGACAACTTATCAGTGCTAAATGTGCCATAAAAAAACCCAGCATGTAAAATTCTTAGCTTTGACAAGTGACAACATATCTGGCAAAATGCATTGTAAACCAAATGTAATTTTTAGCTGCAGTAAATTTTAGACAATCAAATGATGTTAAAATGTGTGTGTTTCTTACAGTCTAGAGGCTGCTTATTCTGATGGAGGAAAACACTGACAGCATCCTTCATGATCACTGAAAGAACTGTTCTCCTTTCTCCTGCCCCACACTGATCTATCTGATCGGTGCAGTGCAGGGGAGAAAGTCACCAGGACTTGCACGGATGTTGCGCATCCTGTGTAGCTGAAAAACTTCTGCAAGACTAGCCCTTGGACCTCTTTATGAAAAGAAGAACGACACTCCTGATATGTGAGGTGGCATGGATAGGGTCCCAATCAAACAAAGTTGTTGATTAGCCATTGAACCTTTCAGGTCATGTGATCAGTCACATTCCTGGAAGGAATTTCAAGATGTGGTAATGTATACGATGGATGAGTGTACATATATATATATATATATATATATATATAAGTGTTTGTGTGTGTGGAGCTGCATGAGTATATAAGAGAGCTGTTGGTGTATGTAAGAAAGCTGTGTACAAGTATGTAGCAAAACAGTGCGTGTATGTAACAGAGGTGTGAGTGCATACTTCAAAGCTGTAGAAAAGCTATATGTGTTAGAACTGTGTTTGTGTATGGAGGAGAGTTGTGTGTGTATTTCGGAAAATTGCGTGTGTGATAGTAGTAGAGTTGTGTGTATGCAGGAGAGATGTGTGTATGTAGGAAAGAGGGTGGAAACTTATCAATGCTATAGGACCTATGCAAGAACCTAACATGATCAAATTTGACTCATGACAATACAGCTTTAAAAAATGCATTGGCAGCAATTGTACCGATCATCTACTTTCAATGAATTATCAGCAAATTGGTGAAAGTACACCTATTAAAAAAAAAATAACAGCCTCCTCCATATCCCCTCTAGCTGTCCTGTCCATCACCAAGATAGGTGCGTTTTCTGCCATTTTAGGTAGAAGTAATGTTCAACCAATTTGCTTCTAATTTAGACAAAGTAGTAGGAAAGTTTATCAAACAAACTCTACATATGAGCTCTATCTATTTTACAATACGTGTAATATGTATTCACAAAATGTCCATTTTCTATATGTGTGAACTTCACATCTTTTTTTTTTTTAGTAAGTTTTAGTGCATGATGAGGTGGTGTTTACCTATAGGATCCACCATCTCTTGGACTGGGCACCATTGATGGTATTTATTGGGCCCCACGTTCTTAAGTAAATCTCAATATTGCTTCAAAAAGGTAGCTATGCATATACAGTTTACAGACAGAATGTTAACATATTAAGCAAGAGTGTGACAACTTATCAGTGCTAAATGTGCCATAAAAAAACCCAGCATGTAAAATTCTTAGCTTTGACAAGTGACAACATATCTGGCAAAATGCATTGTAAACCAAATGTAATTTTTAGCTGCAGTAAATTTTAGACAATCAAAATGATGTTAAAATGTGTGTGTTTCTTACAGTCTAGAGGCTGCTTATTCTGATGGAGGAAAACACTGACAGCATCCTTCATGATCACTGAAAGAACTGTTCTCCTTTCTCCTGCCCCACACTGATCTATCTGATCGGTGCAGTGCAGGGGAGAAAGTCACCAGGACTTGCACGGATGTTGCGCATCCTGTGTAGCTGAAAAAACTTCTGCAAGACTAGCCCTTGGACCTCTTTATGAAAAGAAGAACGACACTCCTGATATGTGAGGTGGCATGGATAGGGTCCCAATCAAACAAAGTTGTTGATTAGCCATTGAACCTTTCAGGTCATGTGATCAGTCACATTCCTGGAAGGAATTTCAAGATGTGGTAATGTATACGATGGATGAGTGTACATATATATATATATATATATATATAAGTGTTTGTGTGTGTGGAGCTGCATGAGTATATAAGAGAGCTGTTGGTGTATGTAAGAAAGCTGTGTACAAGTATGTAGCAAAACAGTGCGTGTATGTAACAGAGGTGTGAGTGCATACTTCAAAGCTGTAGAAAAGCTATATGTGTTAGAACTGTGTTTGTGTATGGAGGAGAGTTGTGTGTGTATTTCGGAAAATTGCGTGTGTGATAGTAGTAGAGTTGTGTGTATGCAGGAGAGATGTGTGTATGTAGGAAAGAGGGTGGAAACTTATCAATGCTATAGGACCTATGCAAGAACCTAACATGATCAAATTTGACTCATGACAATACAGCTTTAAAAAATGCATTGGCAGCAATTGTACCGATCATCTACTTTCAATGAATTATCAGCAAATTGGTGAAAGTACACCTATTAAAAAAAAAATAACAGCCTCCTCCATATCCCCTCTAGCTGTCCTGTCCATCACCAAGATAGGTGCGTTTTCTGCCATTTTAGGTAGAAGTAATGTTCAACCAATTTGCTTCTAATTTAGACAAAGTAGTAGGAAAGTTTATCAAACAAACTCTACATATGAGCTCTATCTATTTTACAATACGTGTAATATGTATTCACAAAATGTCCATTTTCTATATGTGTGAACTTCACATCTTTTTTTTTTTTAGTAAGTTTTAGTGCATGATGAGGTGGTGTTTACCTATAGGATCCACCATCTCTTGGACTGGGCACCATTGATGGTATTTATTGGGCCCCACGTTCTTAAGTAAATCTCAATATTGCTTCAAAAAGGTAGCTATGCATATACAGTTTACAGACAGAATGTTAACATATTAAGCAAGAGTGTGACAACTTATCAGTGCTAAATGTGCCATAAAAAAACCCAGCATGTAAAATTCTTAGCTTTGACAAGTGACAACATATCTGGCAAAATGCATTGTAAACCAAATGTAATTTTTAGCTGCAGTAAATTTTAGACAATCAAAATGATGTTAAAATGTGTGTGTTTCTTACAGTCTAGAGGCTGCTTATTCTGATGGAGGAAAACACTGACAGCATCCTTCATGATCACTGAAAGAACTGTTCTCCTTTCTCCTGCCCCACACTGATCTATCTGATCGGTGCAGTGCAGGGGAGAAAGTCACCAGGACTTGCACGGATGTTGCGCATCCTGTGTAGCTGAAAAAACTTCTGCAAGACTAGCCCTTGGACCTCTTTATGAAAAGAAGAACGACACTCCTGATATGTGAGGTGGCATGGATAGGGTCCCAATCAAACAAAGTTGTTGATTAGCCATTGAACCTTTCAGGTCATGTGATCAGTCACATTCCTGGAAGGAATTTCAAGATGTGGTAATGTATACGATGGATGAGTGTACATATATATATATATATATATATATATATATATAAGTGTTTGTGTGTGTGGAGCTGCATGAGTATATAAGAGAGCTGTTGGTGTATGTAAGAAAGCTGTGTACAAGTATGTAGCAAAACAGTGCGTGTATGTAACAGAGGTGTGAGTGCATACTTCAAAGCTGTAGAAAAGCTATATGTGTTAGAACTGTGTTTGTGTATGGAGGAGAGTTGTGTGTGTATTTCGGAAAATTGCGTGTGTGATAGTAGTAGAGTTGTGTGTATGCAGGAGAGATGTGTGTATGTAGGAAAGAGGGTGGAAACTTATCAATGCTATAGGACCTATGCAAGAACCTAACATGATCAAATTTGACTCATGACAATACAGCTTTAAAAAATGCATTGGCAGCAATTGTACCGATCATCTACTTTCAATGAATTATCAGCAAATTGGTGAAAGTACACCTATTAAAAAAAAAATAACAGCCTCCTCCATATCCCCTCTAGCTGTCCTGTCCATCACCAAGATAGGTGCGTTTTCTGCCATTTTAGGTAGAAGTAATGTTCAACCAATTTGCTTCTAATTTAGACAAAGTAGTAGGAAAGTTTATCAAACAAACTCTACATATGAGCTCTATCTATTTTACAATACGTGTAATATGTATTCACAAAATGTCCATTTTCTATATGTGTGAACTTCACATCTTTTTTTTTTTTAGTAAGTTTTAGTGCATGATGAGGTGGTGTTTACCTATAGGATCCACCATCTCTTGGACTGGGCACCATTGATGGTATTTATTGGGCCCCACGTTCTTAAGTAAATCTCAATATTGCTTCAAAAAGGTAGCTATGCATATACAGTTTACAGACAGAATGTTAACATATTAAGCAAGAGTGTGACAACTTATCAGTGCTAAATGTGCCATAAAAAAACCCAGCATGTAAAATTCTTAGCTTTGACAAGTGACAACATATCTGGCAAAATGCATTGTAAACCAAATGTAATTTTTAGCTGCAGTAAATTTTAGACAATCAAAATGATGTTAAAATGTGTGTGTTTCTTACAGTCTAGAGGCTGCTTATTCTGATGGAGGAAAACACTGACAGCATCCTTCATGATCACTGAAAGAACTGTTCTCCTTTCTCCTGCCCCACACTGATCTATCTGATCGGTGCAGTGCAGGGGAGAAAGTCACCAGGACTTGCACGGATGTTGCGCATCCTGTGTAGCTGAAAAAACTTCTGCAAGACTAGCCCTTGGACCTCTTTATGAAAAGAAGAACGACACTCCTGATATGTGAGGTGGCATGGATAGGGTCCCAATCAAACAAAGTTGTTGATTAGCCATTGAACCTTTCAGGTCATGTGATCAGTCACATTCCTGGAAGGAATTTCAAGATGTGGTAATGTATACGATGGATGAGTGTACATATATATATATATATATATATATATAAGTGTTTGTGTGTGTGGAGCTGCATGAGTATATAAGAGAGCTGTTGGTGTATGTAAGAAAGCTGTGTACAAGTATGTAGCAAAACAGTGCGTGTATGTAACAGAGGTGTGAGTGCATACTTCAAAGCTGTAGAAAAGCTATATGTGTTAGAACTGTGTTTGTGTATGGAGGAGAGTTGTGTGTGTATTTCGGAAAATTGCGTGTGTGATAGTAGTAGAGTTGTGTGTATGCAGGAGAGATGTGTGTATGTAGGAAAGAGGGTGGAAACTTATCAATGCTATAGGACCTATGCAAGAACCTAACATGATCAAATTTGACTCATGACAATACAGCTTTAAAAAATGCATTGGCAGCAATTGTACCGATCATCTACTTTCAATGAATTATCAGCAAATTGGTGAAAGTACACCTATTAAAAAAAAAATAACAGCCTCCTCCATATCCCCTCTAGCTGTCCTGTCCATCACCAAGATAGGTGCGTTTTCTGCCATTTTAGGTAGAAGTAATGTTCAACCAATTTGCTTCTAATTTAGACAAAGTAGTAGGAAAGTTTATCAAACAAACTCTACATATGAGCTCTATCTATATCTATTTTACAATACGTGTAATATGTATTCACAAAATGTCCATTTTCTATATGTGTGAACTTCACATCTTTTTTTTTTTTAGTAAGTTTTAGTGCATGATGAGGTGGTGTTTACCTATAGGATCCACCATCTCTTGGACTGGGCACCATTGATGGTATTTATTGGGCCCCACGTTCTTAAGTAAATCTCAATATTGCTTCAAAAAGGTAGCTATGCATATACAGTTTACAGACAGAATGTTAACATATTAAGCAAGAGTGTGACAACTTATCAGTGCTAAATGTGCCATAAAAAAACCCAGCATGTAAAATTCTTAGCTTTGACAAGTGACAACATATCTGGCAAAATGCATTGTAAACCAAATGTAATTTTTAGCTGCAGTAAATTTTAGACAATCAAAATGATGTTAAAATGTGTGTGTTTCTTACAGTCTAGAGGCTGCTTATTCTGATGGAGGAAAACACTGACAGCATCCTTCATGATCACTGAAAGAACTGTTCTCCTTTCTCCTGCCCCACACTGATCTATCTGATCGGTGCAGTGCAGGGGAGAAAGTCACCAGGACTTGCACGGATGTTGCGCATCCTGTGTAGCTGAAAAAACTTCTGCAAGACTAGCCCTTGGACCTCTTTATGAAAAGAAGAACGACACTCCTGATATGTGAGGTGGCATGGATAGGGTCCCAATCAAACAAAGTTGTTGATTAGCCATTGAACCTTTCAGGTCATGTGATCAGTCACATTCCTGGAAGGAATTTCAAGATGTGGTAATGTATACGATGGATGAGTGTACATATATATATATATATATATATATATAAGTGTTTGTGTGTGTGGAGCTGCATGAGTATATAAGAGAGCTGTTGGTGTATGTAAGAAAGCTGTGTACAAGTATGTAGCAAAACAGTGCGTGTATGTAACAGAGGTGTGAGTGCATACTTCAAAGCTGTAGAAAAGCTATATGTGTTAGAACTGTGTTTGTGTATGGAGGAGAGTTGTGTGTGTATTTCGGAAAATTGCGTGTGTGATAGTAGTAGAGTTGTGTGTATGCAGGAGAGATGTGTGTATGTAGGAAAGAGGGTGGAAACTTATCAATGCTATAGGACCTATGCAAGAACCTAACATGATCAAATTTGACTCATGACAATACAGCTTTAAAAAATGCATTGGCAGCAATTGTACCGATCATCTACTTTCAATGAATTATCAGCAAATTGGTGAAAGTACACCTATTAAAAAAAAAATAACAGCCTCCTCCATATCCCCTCTAGCTGTCCTGTCCATCACCAAGATAGGTGCGTTTTCTGCCATTTTAGGTAGAAGTAATGTTCAACCAATTTGCTTCTAATTTAGACAAAGTAGTAGGAAAGTTTATCAAACAAACTCTACATATGAGCTCTATCTATTTTACAATACGTGTAATATGTATTCACAAAATGTCCATTTTCTATATGTGTGAACTTCACATCTTTTTTTTTTTTAGTAAGTTTTAGTGCATGATGAGGTGGTGTTTACCTATAGGATCCACCATCTCTTGGACTGGGCACCATTGATGGTATTTATTGGGCCCCACGTTCTTAAGTAAATCTCAATATTGCTTCAAAAAGGTAGCTATGCATATACAGTTTACAGACAGAATGTTAACATATTAAGCAAGAGTGTGACAACTTATCAGTGCTAAATGTGCCATAAAAAAACCCAGCATGTAAAATTCTTAGCTTTGACAAGTGACAACATATCTGGCAAAATGCATTGTAAACCAAATGTAATTTTTAGCTGCAGTAAATTTTAGACAATCAAAATGATGTTAAAATGTGTGTGTTTCTTACAGTCTAGAGGCTGCTTATTCTGATGGAGGAAAACACTGACAGCATCCTTCATGATCACTGAAAGAACTGTTCTCCTTTCTCCTGCCCCACACTGATCTATCTGATCGGTGCAGTGCAGGGGAGAAAGTCACCAGGACTTGCACGGATGTTGCGCATCCTGTGTAGCTGAAAAAACTTCTGCAAGACTAGCCCTTGGACCTCTTTATGAAAAGAAGAACGACATTCCTGATATGTGAGGTGGCATGGATAGGGTCCCAATCAAACAAAGTTGTTGATTAGCCATTGAACCTTTCAGGTCATGTGATCAGTCACATTCCTGGAAGGAATTTCAAGATGTGGTAATGTATACGATGGATGAGTGTACATATATATATATATATATATATATAAGTGTTTGTGTGTGTGGAGCTGCATGAGTATATAAGAGAGCTGTTGGTGTATGTAAGAAAGCTGTGTACAAGTATGTAGCAAAACAGTGCGTGTATGTAACAGAGGTGTGAGTGCATACTTCAAAGCTGTAGAAAAGCTATATGTGTTAGAACTGTGTTTGTGTATGGAGGAGAGTTGTGTGTGTATTTCGGAAAATTGCGTGTGTGATAGTAGTAGAGTTGTGTGTATGCAGGAGAGATGTGTGTATGTAGGAAAGAGGGTGGAAACTTATCAATGCTATAGGACCTATGCAAGAACCTAACATGATCAAATTTGACTCATGACAATACAGCTTTAAAAAATGCATTGGCAGCAATTGTACCGATCATCTACTTTCAATGAATTATCAGCAAATTGGTGAAAGTACACCTATTAAAAAAAAAATAACAGCCTCCTCCATATCCCCTCTAGCTGTCCTGTCCATCACCAAGATAGGTGCGTTTTCTGCCATTTTAGGTAGAAGTAATGTTCAACCAATTTGCTTCTAATTTAGACAAAGTAGTAGGAAAGTTTATCAAACAAACTCTACATATGAGCTCTATCTATATCTATTTTACAATACGTGTAATATGTATTCACAAAATGTCCATTTTCTATATGTGTGAACTTCACATCTTTTTTTTTTTTAGTAAGTTTTAGTGCATGATGAGGTGGTGTTTACCTATAGGATCCACCATCTCTTGGACTGGGCACCATTGATGGTATTTATTGGGCCCCACGTTCTTAAGTAAATCTCAATATTGCTTCAAAAAGGTAGCTATGCATATACAGTTTACAGACAGAATGTTAACATATTAAGCAAGAGTGTGACAACTTATCAGTGCTAAATGTGCCATAAAAAAACCCAGCATGTAAAATTCTTAGCTTTGACAAGTGACAACATATCTGGCAAAATGCATTGTAAACCAAATGTAATTTTTAGCTGCAGTAAATTTTAGACAATCAAAATGATGTTAAAATGTGTGTGTTTCTTACAGTCTAGAGGCTGCTTATTCTGATGGAGGAAAACACTGACAGCATCCTTCATGATCACTGAAAGAACTGTTCTCCTTTCTCCTGCCCCACACTGATCTATCTGATCGGTGCAGTGCAGGGGAGAAAGTCACCAGGACTTGCACGGATGTTGCGCATCCTGTGTAGCTGAAAAAACTTCTGCAAGACTAGCCCTTGGACCTCTTTATGAAAAGAAGAACGACACTCCTGATATGTGAGGTGGCATGGATAGGGTCCCAATCAAACAAAGTTGTTGATTAGCCATTGAACCTTTCAGGTCATGTGATCAGTCACATTCCTGGAAGGAATTTCAAGATGTGGTAATGTATACGATGGATGAGTGTACATATATATATATATATATATATATATAAGTGTTTGTGTGTGTGGAGCTGCATGAGTATATAAGAGAGCTGTTGGTGTATGTAAGAAAGCTGTGTACAAGTATGTAGCAAAACAGTGCGTGTATGTAACAGAGGTGTGAGTGCATACTTCAAAGCTGTAGAAAAGCTATATGTGTTAGAACTGTGTTTGTGTATGGAGGAGAGTTGTGTGTGTATTTCGGAAAATTGCGTGTGTGATAGTAGTAGAGTTGTGTGTATGCAGGAGAGATGTGTGTATGTAGGAAAGAGGGTGGAAACTTATCAATGCTATAGGACCTATGCAAGAACCTAACATGATCAAATTTGACTCATGACAATACAGCTTTAAAAAATGCATTGGCAGCAATTGTACCGATCATCTACTTTCAATGAATTATCAGCAAATTGGTGAAAGTACACCTATTAAAAAAAAAATAACAGCCTCCTCCATATCCCCTCTAGCTGTCCTGTCCATCACCAAGATAGGTGCGTTTTCTGCCATTTTAGGTAGAAGTAATGTTCAACCAATTTGCTTCTAATTTAGACAAAGTAGTAGGAAAGTTTATCAAACAAACTCTACATATGAGCTCTATCTATTTTACAATACGTGTAATATGTATTCACAAAATGTCCATTTTCTATATGTGTGAACTTCACATCTTTTTTTTTTTTAGTAAGTTTTAGTGCATGATGAGGTGGTGTTTACCTATAGGATCCACCATCTCTTGGACTGGGCACCATTGATGGTATTTATTGGGCCCCACGTTCTTAAGTAAATCTCAATATTGCTTCAAAAAGGTAGCTATGCATATACAGTTTACAGACAGAATGTTAACATATTAAGCAAGAGTGTGACAACTTATCAGTGCTAAATGTGCCATAAAAAAACCCAGCATGTAAAATTCTTAGCTTTGACAAGTGACAACATATCTGGCAAAATGCATTGTAAACCAAATGTAATTTTTAGCTGCAGTAAATTTTAGACAATCAAAATGATGTTAAAATGTGTGTGTTTCTTACAGTCTAGAGGCTGCTTATTCTGATGGAGGAAAACACTGACAGCATCCTTCATGATCACTGAAAGAACTGTTCTCCTTTCTCCTGCCCCACACTGATCTATCTGATCGGTGCAGTGCAGGGGAGAAAGTCACCAGGACTTGCACGGATGTTGCGCATCCTGTGTAGCTGAAAAAACTTCTGCAAGACTAGCCCTTGGACCTCTTTATGAAAAGAAGAACGACATTCCTGATATGTGAGGTGGCATGGATAGGGTCCCAATCAAACAAAGTTGTTGATTAGCCATTGAACCTTTCAGGTCATGTGATCAGTCACATTCCTGGAAGGAATTTCAAGATGTGGTAATGTATACGATGGATGAGTGTACATATATATATATATATATATATATATAAGTGTTTGTGTGTGTGGAGCTGCATGAGTATATAAGAGAGCTGTTGGTGTATGTAAGAAAGCTGTGTACAAGTATGTAGCAAAACAGTGCGTGTATGTAACAGAGGTGTGAGTGCATACTTCAAAGCTGTAGAAAAGCTATATGTGTTAGAACTGTGTTTGTGTATGGAGGAGAGTTGTGTGTGTATTTCGGAAAATTGCGTGTGTGATAGTAGTAGAGTTGTGTGTATGCAGGAGAGATGTGTGTATGTAGGAAAGAGGGTGGAAACTTATCAATGCTATAGGACCTATGCAAGAACCTAACATGATCAAATTTGACTCATGACAATACAGCTTTAAAAAATGCATTGGCAGCAATTGTACCGATCATCTACTTTCAATGAATTATCAGCAAATTGGTGAAAGTACACCTATTAAAAAAAAAATAACAGCCTCCTCCATATCCCCTCTAGCTGTCCTGTCCATCACCAAGATAGGTGCGTTTTCTGCCATTTTAGGTAGAAGTAATGTTCAACCAATTTGCTTCTAATTTAGACAAAGTAGTAGGAAAGTTTATCAAACAAACTCTACATATGAGCTCTATCTATATCTATTTTACAATACGTGTAATATGTATTCACAAAATGTCCATTTTCTATATGTGTGAACTTCACATCTTTTTTTTTTTTAGTAAGTTTTAGTGCATGATGAGGTGGTGTTTACCTATAGGATCCACCATCTCTTGGACTGGGCACCATTGATGGTATTTATTGGGCCCCACGTTCTTAAGTAAATCTCAATATTGCTTCAAAAAGGTAGCTATGCATATACAGTTTACAGACAGAATGTTAACATATTAAGCAAGAGTGTGACAACTTATCAGTGCTAAATGTGCCATAAAAAAACCCAGCATGTAAAATTCTTAGCTTTGACAAGTGACAACATATCTGGCAAAATGCATTGTAAACCAAATGTAATTTTTAGCTGCAGTAAATTTTAGACAATCAAAATGATGTTAAAATGTGTGTGTTTCTTACAGTCTAGAGGCTGCTTATTCTGATGGAGGAAAACACTGACAGCATCCTTCATGATCACTGAAAGAACTGTTCTCCTTTCTCCTGCCCCACACTGATCTATCTGATCGGTGCAGTGCAGGGGAGAAAGTCACCAGGACTTGCACGGATGTTGCGCATCCTGTGTAGCTGAAAAAACTTCTGCAAGACTAGCCCTTGGACCTCTTTATGAAAAGAAGAACGACACTCCTGATATGTGAGGTGGCATGGATAGGGTCCCAATCAAACAAAGTTGTTGATTAGCCATTGAACCTTTCAGGTCATGTGATCAGTCACATTCCTGGAAGGAATTTCAAGATGTGGTAATGTATACGATGGATGAGTGTACATATATATATATATATATATATATAAGTGTTTGTGTGTGTGGAGCTGCATGAGTATATAAGAGAGCTGTTGGTGTATGTAAGAAAGCTGTGTACAAGTATGTAGCAAAACAGTGCGTGTATGTAACAGAGGTGTGAGTGCATACTTCAAAGCTGTAGAAAAGCTATATGTGTTAGAACTGTGTTTGTGTATGGAGGAGAGTTGTGTGTGTATTTCGGAAAATTGCGTGTGTGATAGTAGTAGAGTTGTGTGTATGCAGGAGAGATGTGTGTATGTAGGAAAGAGGGTGGAAACTTATCAATACTATAGGACCTATGCAAGAACCTAACATGATCAAATTTGACTCATGACAATACAGCTTTAAAAAATGCATTGGCAGCAATTGTACCGATCATCTACTTTCAATGAATTATCAGCAAATTGGTGAAAGTACACCTATTAAAAAAAAAATAACAGCCTCCTCCATATCCCCTCTAGCTGTCCTGTCCATCACCAAGATAGGTGCGTTTTCTGCCATTTTAGGTAGAAGTAATGTTCAACCAATTTGCTTCTAATTTAGACAAAGTAGTAGGAAAGTTTATCAAACAAACTCTACATATGAGCTCTATCTATTTTACAATACGTGTAATATGTATTCACAAAATGTCCATTTTCTATATGTGTGAACTTCACATCTTTTTTTTTTTTAGTAAGTTTTAGTGCATGATGAGGTGGTGTTTACCTATAGGATCCACCATCTCTTGGACTGGGCACCATTGATGGTATTTATTGGGCCCCACGTTCTTAAGTAAATCTCAATATTGCTTCAAAAAGGTAGCTATGCATATACAGTTTACAGACAGAATGTTAACATATTAAGCAAGAGTGTGACAACTTATCAGTGCTAAATGTGCCATAAAAAAACCCAGCATGTAAAATTCTTAGCTTTGACAAGTGACAACATATCTGGCAAAATGCATTGTAAACCAAATGTAATTTTTAGCTGCAGTAAATTTTAGACAATCAAAATGATGTTAAAATGTGTGTGTTTCTTACAGTCTAGAGGCTGCTTATTCTGATGGAGGAAAACACTGACAGCATCCTTCATGATCACTGAAAGAACTGTTCTCCTTTCTCCTGCCCCACACTGATCTATCTGATCGGTGCAGTGCAGGGGAGAAAGTCACCAGGACTTGCACGGATGTTGCGCATCCTGTGTAGCTGAAAAAACTTCTGCAAGACTAGTCCTTGGACCTCTTTATGAAAAGAAGAACGACACTCCTGATATGTGAGGTGGCATGGATAGGGTCCCAATCAAACAAAGTTGTTGATTAGCCATTGAACCTTTCAGGTCATGTGATCAGTCACATTCCTGGAAGGAATTTCAAGATGTGGTAATGTATACGATGGATGAGTGTACATATATATATATATATATATATATAAGTGTTTGTGTGTGTGGAGCTGCATGAGTATATAAGAGAGCTGTTGGTGTATGTAAGAAAGCTGTGTACAAGTATGTAGCAAAACAGTGCGTGTATGTAACAGAGGTGTGAGTGCATACTTCAAAGCTGTAGAAAAGCTATATGTGTTAGAACTGTGTTTGTGTATGGAGGAGAGTTGTGTGTGTATTTCGGAAAATTGCGTGTGTGATAGTAGTAGAGTTGTGTGTATGCAGGAGAGATGTGTGTATGTAGGAAAGAGGGTGGAAACTTATCAATGCTATAGGACCTATGCAAGAACCTAACATGATCAAATTTGACTCATGACAATACAGCTTTAAAAAATGCATTGGCAGCAATTGTACCGATCATCTACTTTCAATGAATTATCAGCAAATTGGTGAAAGTACACCTATTAAAAAAAAAATAACAGCCTCCTCCATATCCCCTCTAGCTGTCCTGTCCATCACCAAGATAGGTGCGTTTTCTGCCATTTTAGGTAGAAGTAATGTTCAACCAATTTGCTTCTAATTTAGACAAAGTAGTAGGAAAGTTTATCAAACAAACTCTACATATGAGCTCTATCTATATCTATTTTACAATACGTGTAATATGTATTCACAAAATGTCCATTTTCTATATGTGTGAACTTCACATCTTTTTTTTTTTTAGTAAGTTTTAGTGCATGATGAGGTGGTGTTTACCTATAGGATCCACCATCTCTTGGACTGGGCACCATTGATGGTATTTATTGGGCCCCACGTTCTTAAGTAAATCTCAATATTGCTTCAAAAAGGTAGCTATGCATATACAGTTTACAGACAGAATGTTAACATATTAAGCAAGAGTGTGACAACTTATCAGTGCTAAATGTGCCATAAAAAAACCCAGCATGTAAAATTCTTAGCTTTGACAAGTGACAACATATCTGGCAAAATGCATTGTAAACCAAATGTAATTTTTAGCTGCAGTAAATTTTAGACAATCAAAATGATGTTAAAATGTGTGTGTTTCTTACAGTCTAGAGGCTGCTTATTCTGATGGAGGAAAACACTGACAGCATCCTTCATGATCACTGAAAGAACTGTTCTCCTTTCTCCTGCCCCACACTGATCTATCTGATCGGTGCAGTGCAGGGGAGAAAGTCACCAGGACTTGCACGGATGTTGCGCATCCTGTGTAGCTGAAAAAACTTCTGCAAGACTAGCCCTTGGACCTCTTTATGAAAAGAAGAACGACACTCCTGATATGTGAGGTGGCATGGATAGGGTCCCAATCAAACAAAGTTGTTGATTAGCCATTGAACCTTTCAGGTCATGTGATCAGTCACATTCCTGGAAGGAATTTCAAGATGTGGTAATGTATACGATGGATGAGTGTACATATATATATATATATATATATATAAGTGTTTGTGTGTGTGGAGCTGCATGAGTATATAAGAGAGCTGTTGGTGTATGTAAGAAAGCTGTGTACAAGTATGTAGCAAAACAGTGCGTGTATGTAACAGAGGTGTGAGTGCATACTTCAAAGCTGTAGAAAAGCTATATGTGTTAGAACTGTGTTTGTGTATGGAGGAGAGTTGTGTGTGTATTTCGGAAAATTGCGTGTGTGATAGTAGTAGAGTTGTGTGTATGCAGGAGAGATGTGTGTATGTAGGAAAGAGGGTGGAAACTTATCAATGCTATAGGACCTATGCAAGAACCTAACATGATCAAATTTGACTCATGACAATACAGCTTTAAAAAATGCATTGGCAGCAATTGTACCGATCATCTACTTTCAATGAATTATCAGCAAATTGGTGAAAGTACACCTATTAAAAAAAAAATAACAGCCTCCTCCATATCCCCTCTAGCTGTCCTGTCCATCACCAAGATAGGTGCGTTTTCTGCCATTTTAGGTAGAAGTAATGTTCAACCAATTTGCTTCTAATTTAGACAAAGTAGTAGGAAAGTTTATCAAACAAACTCTACATATGAGCTCTATCTATTTTACAATACGTGTAATATGTATTCACAAAATGTCCATTTTCTATATGTGTGAACTTCACATCTTTTTTTTTTTTAGTAAGTTTTAGTGCATGATGAGGTGGTGTTTACCTATAGGATCCACCATCTCTTGGACTGGGCACCATTGATGGTATTTATTGGGCCCCACGTTCTTAAGTAAATCTCAATATTGCTTCAAAAAGGTAGCTATGCATATACAGTTTACAGACAGAATGTTAACATATTAAGCAAGAGTGTGACAACTTATCAGTGCTAAATGTGCCATAAAAAAACCCAGCATGTAAAATTCTTAGCTTTGACAAGTGACAACATATCTGGCAAAATGCATTGTAAACCAAATGTAATTTTTAGCTGCAGTAAATTTTAGACAATCAAAATGATGTTAAAATGTGTGTGTTTCTTACAGTCTAGAGGCTGCTTATTCTGATGGAGGAAAACACTGACAGCATCCTTCATGATCACTGAAAGAACTGTTCTCCTTTCTCCTGCCCCACACTGATCTATCTGATCGGTGCAGTGCAGGGGAGAAAGTCACCAGGACTTGCACGGATGTTGCGCATCCTGTGTAGCTGAAAAAACTTCTGCAAGACTAGCCCTTGGACCTCTTTATGAAAAGAAGAACGACATTCCTGATATGTGAGGTGGCATGGATAGGGTCCCAATCAAACAAAGTTGTTGATTAGCCATTGAACCTTTCAGGTCATGTGATCAGTCACATTCCTGGAAGGAATTTCAAGATGTGGTAATGTATACGATGGATGAGTGTACATATATATATATATATATATATATATAAGTGTTTGTGTGTGTGGAGCTGCATGAGTATATAAGAGAGCTGTTGGTGTATGTAAGAAAGCTGTGTACAAGTATGTAGCAAAACAGTGCGTGTATGTAACAGAGGTGTGAGTGCATACTTCAAAGCTGTAGAAAAGCTATATGTGTTAGAACTGTGTTTGTGTATGGAGGAGAGTTGTGTGTGTATTTCGGAAAATTGCGTGTGTGATAGTAGTAGAGTTGTGTGTATGCAGGAGAGATGTGTGTATGTAGGAAAGAGGGTGGAAACTTATCAATGCTATAGGACCTATGCAAGAACCTAACATGATCAAATTTGACTCATGACAATACAGCTTTAAAAAATGCATTGGCAGCAATTGTACCGATCATCTACTTTCAATGAATTATCAGCAAATTGGTGAAAGTACACCTATTAAAAAAAAAATAACAGCCTCCTCCATATCCCCTCTAGCTGTCCTGTCCATCACCAAGATAGGTGCGTTTTCTGCCATTTTAGGTAGAAGTAATGTTCAACCAATTTGCTTCTAATTTAGACAAAGTAGTAGGAAAGTTTATCAAACAAACTCTACATATGAGCTCTATCTATATCTATTTTACAATACGTGTAATATGTATTCACAAAATGTCCATTTTCTATATGTGTGAACTTCACATCTTTTTTTTTTTTAGTAAGTTTTAGTGCATGATGAGGTGGTGTTTACCTATAGGATCCACCATCTCTTGGACTGGGCACCATTGATGGTATTTATTGGGCCCCACGTTCTTAAGTAAATCTCAATATTGCTTCAAAAAGGTAGCTATGCATATACAGTTTACAGACAGAATGTTAACATATTAAGCAAGAGTGTGACAACTTATCAGTGCTAAATGTGCCATAAAAAAACCCAGCATGTAAAATTCTTAGCTTTGACAAGTGACAACATATCTGGCAAAATGCATTGTAAACCAAATGTAATTTTTAGCTGCAGTAAATTTTAGACAATCAAAATGATGTTAAAATGTGTGTGTTTCTTACAGTCTAGAGGCTGCTTATTCTGATGGAGGAAAACACTGACAGCATCCTTCATGATCACTGAAAGAACTGTTCTCCTTTCTCCTGCCCCACACTGATCTATCTGATCGGTGCAGTGCAGGGGAGAAAGTCACCAGGACTTGCACGGATGTTGCGCATCCTGTGTAGCTGAAAAAACTTCTGCAAGACTAGCCCTTGGACCTCTTTATGAAAAGAAGAACGACATTCCTGATATGTGAGGTGGCATGGATAGGGTCCCAATCAAACAAAGTTGTTGATTAGCCATTGAACCTTTCAGGTCATGTGATCAGTCACATTCCTGGAAGGAATTTCAAGATGTGGTAATGTATACGATGGATGAGTGTACATATATATATATATATATATATATATAAGTGTTTGTGTGTGTGGAGCTGCATGAGTATATAAGAGAGCTGTTGGTGTATGTAAGAAAGCTGTGTACAAGTATGTAGCAAAACAGTGCGTGTATGTAACAGAGGTGTGAGTGCATACTTCAAAGCTGTAGAAAAGCTATATGTGTTAGAACTGTGTTTGTGTATGGAGGAGAGTTGTGTGTGTATTTCGGAAAATTGCGTGTGTGATAGTAGTAGAGTTGTGTGTATGCAGGAGAGATGTGTGTATGTAGGAAAGAGGGTGGAAACTTATCAATGCTATAGGACCTATGCAAGAACCTAACATGATCAAATTTGACTCATGACAATACAGCTTTAAAAAATGCATTGGCAGCAATTGTACCGATCATCTACTTTCAATGAATTATCAGCAAATTGGTGAAAGTACACCTATTAAAAAAAAAATAACAGCCTCCTCCATATCCCCTCTAGCTGTCCTGTCCATCACCAAGATAGGTGCGTTTTCTGCCATTTTAGGTAGAAGTAATGTTCAACCAATTTGCTTCTAATTTAGACAAAGTAGTAGGAAAGTTTATCAAACAAACTCTACATATGAGCTCTATCTATATCTATTTTACAATACGTGTAATATGTATTCACAAAATGTCCATTTTCTATATGTGTGAACTTCACATCTTTTTTTTTTTTAGTAAGTTTTAGTGCATGATGAGGTGGTGTTTACCTATAGGATCCACCATCTCTTGGACTGGGCACCATTGATGGTATTTATTGGGCCCCACGTTCTTAAGTAAATCTCAATATTGCTTCAAAAAGGTAGCTATGCATATACAGTTTACAGACAGAATGTTAACATATTAAGCAAGAGTGTGACAACTTATCAGTGCTAAATGTGCCATAAAAAAACCCAGCATGTAAAATTCTTAGCTTTGACAAGTGACAACATATCTGGCAAAATGCATTGTAAACCAAATGTAATTTTTAGCTGCAGTAAATTTTAGACAATCAAAATGATGTTAAAATGTGTGTGTTTCTTACAGTCTAGAGGCTGCTTATTCTGATGGAGGAAAACACTGACAGCATCCTTCATGATCACTGAAAGAACTGTTCTCCTTTCTCCTGCCCCACACTGATCTATCTGATCGGTGCAGTGCAGGGGAGAAAGTCACCAGGACTTGCACGGATGTTGCGCATCCTGTGTAGCTGAAAAAACTTCTGCAAGACTAGCCCTTGGACCTCTTTATGAAAAGAAGAACGACACTCCTGATATGTGAGGTGGCATGGATAGGGTCCCAATCAAACAAAGTTGTTGATTAGCCATTGAACCTTTCAGGTCATGTGATCAGTCACATTCCTGGAAGGAATTTCAAGATGTGGTAATGTATACGATGGATGAGTGTACATATATATATATATATATATATATAAGTGTTTGTGTGTGTGGAGCTGCATGAGTATATAAGAGAGCTGTTGGTGTATGTAAGAAAGCTGTGTACAAGTATGTAGCAAAACAGTGCGTGTATGTAACAGAGGTGTGAGTGCATACTTCAAAGCTGTAGAAAAGCTATATGTGTTAGAACTGTGTTTGTGTATGGAGGAGAGTTGTGTGTGTATTTCGGAAAATTGCGTGTGTGATAGTAGTAGAGTTGTGTGTATGCAGGAGAGATGTGTGTATGTAGGAAAGAGGGTGGAAACTTATCAATGCTATAGGACCTATGCAAGAACCTAACATGATCAAATTTGACTCATGACAATACAGCTTTAAAAAATGCATTGGCAGCAATTGTACCGATCATCTACTTTCAATGAATTATCAGCAAATTGGTGAAAGTACACCTATTAAAAAAAAAATAACAGCCTCCTCCATATCCCCTCTAGCTGTCCTGTCCATCACCAAGATAGGTGCGTTTTCTGCCATTTTAGGTAGAAGTAATGTTCAACCAATTTGCTTCTAATTTAGACAAAGTAGTAGGAAAGTTTATCAAACAAACTCTACATATGAGCTCTATCTATTTTACAATACGTGTAATATGTATTCACAAAATGTCCATTTTCTATATGTGTGAACTTCACATCTTTTTTTTTTTTAGTAAGTTTTAGTGCATGATGAGGTGGTGTTTACCTATAGGATCCACCATCTCTTGGACTGGGCACCATTGATGGTATTTATTGGGCCCCACGTTCTTAAGTAAATCTCAATATTGCTTCAAAAAGGTAGCTATGCATATACAGTTTACAGACAGAATGTTAACATATTAAGCAAGAGTGTGACAACTTATCAGTGCTAAATGTGCCATAAAAAAACCCAGCATGTAAAATTCTTAGCTTTGACAAGTGACAACATATCTGGCAAAATGCATTGTAAACCAAATGTAATTTTTAGCTGCAGTAAATTTTAGACAATCAAAATGATGTTAAAATGTGTGTGTTTCTTACAGTCTAGAGGCTGCTTATTCTGATGGAGGAAAACACTGACAGCATCCTTCATGATCACTGAAAGAACTGTTCTCCTTTCTCCTGCCCCACACTGATCTATCTGATCGGTGCAGTGCAGGGGAGAAAGTCACCAGGACTTGCACGGATGTTGCGCATCCTGTGTAGCTGAAAAAACTTCTGCAAGACTAGTCCTTGGACCTCTTTATGAAAAGAAGAACGACACTCCTGATATGTGAGGTGGCATGGATAGGGTCCCAATCAAACAAAGTTGTTGATTAGCCATTGAACCTTTCAGGTCATGTGATCAGTCACATTCCTGGAAGGAATTTCAAGATGTGGTAATGTATACGATGGATGAGTGTACATATATATATATATATATATATATATAAGTGTTTGTGTGTGTGGAGCTGCATGAGTATATAAGAGAGCTGTTGGTGTATGTAAGAAAGCTGTGTACAAGTATGTAGCAAAACAGTGCGTGTATGTAACAGAGGTGTGAGTGCATACTTCAAAGCTGTAGAAAAGCTATATGTGTTAGAACTGTGTTTGTGTATGGAGGAGAGTTGTGTGTGTATTTCGGAAAATTGCGTGTGTGATAGTAGTAGAGTTGTGTGTATGCAGGAGAGATGTGTGTATGTAGGAAAGAGGGTGGAAACTTATCAATGCTATAGGACCTATGCAAGAACCTAACATGATCAAATTTGACTCATGACAATACAGCTTTAAAAAATGCATTGGCAGCAATTGTACCGATCATCTACTTTCAATGAATTATCAGCAAATTGGTGAAAGTACACCTATTAAAAAAAAAATAACAGCCTCCTCCATATCCCCTCTAGCTGTCCTGTCCATCACCAAGATAGGTGCGTTTTCTGCCATTTTAGGTAGAAGTAATGTTCAACCAATTTGCTTCTAATTTAGACAAAGTAGTAGGAAAGTTTATCAAACAAACTCTACATATGAGCTCTATCTATATCTATTTTACAATACGTGTAATATGTATTCACAAAATGTCCATTTTCTATATGTGTGAACTTCACATCTTTTTTTTTTTTAGTAAGTTTTAGTGCATGATGAGGTGGTGTTTACCTATAGGATCCACCATCTCTTGGACTGGGCACCATTGATGGTATTTATTGGGCCCCACGTTCTTAAGTAAATCTCAATATTGCTTCAAAAAGGTAGCTATGCATATACAGTTTACAGACAGAATGTTAACATATTAAGCAAGAGTGTGACAACTTATCAGTGCTAAATGTGCCATAAAAAAACCCAGCATGTAAAATTCTTAGCTTTGACAAGTGACAACATATCTGGCAAAATGCATTGTAAACCAAATGTAATTTTTAGCTGCAGTAAATTTTAGACAATCAAAATGATGTTAAAATGTGTGTGTTTCTTACAGTCTAGAGGCTGCTTATTCTGATGGAGGAAAACACTGACAGCATCCTTCATGATCACTGAAAGAACTGTTCTCCTTTCTCCTGCCCCACACTGATCTATCTGATCGGTGCAGTGCAGGGGAGAAAGTCACCAGGACTTGCACGGATGTTGCGCATCCTGTGTAGCTGAAAAAACTTCTGCAAGACTAGTCCTTGGACCTCTTTATGAAAAGAAGAACGACACTCCTGATATGTGAGGTGGCATGGATAGGGTCCCAATCAAACAAAGTTGTTGATTAGCCATTGAACCTTTCAGGTCATGTGATCAGTCACATTCCTGGAAGGAATTTCAAGATGTGGTAATGTATACGATGGATGAGTGTACATATATATATATATATATATATATATAAGTGTTTGTGTGTGTGGAGCTGCATGAGTATATAAGAGAGCTGTTGGTGTATGTAAGAAAGCTGTGTACAAGTATGTAGCAAAACAGTGCGTGTATGTAACAGAGGTGTGAGTGCATACTTCAAAGCTGTAGAAAAGCTATATGTGTTAGAACTGTGTTTGTGTATGGAGGAGAGTTGTGTGTGTATTTCGGAAAATTGCGTGTGTGATAGTAGTAGAGTTGTGTGTATGCAGGAGAGATGTGTGTATGTAGGAAAGAGGGTGGAAACTTATCAATGCTATAGGACCTATGCAAGAACCTAACATGATCAAATTTGACTCATGACAATACAGCTTTAAAAAATGCATTGGCAGCAATTGTACCGATCATCTACTTTCAATGAATTATCAGCAAATTGGTGAAAGTACACCTATTAAAAAAAAAATAACAGCCTCCTCCATATCCCCTCTAGCTGTCCTGTCCATCACCAAGATAGGTGCGTTTTCTGCCATTTTAGGTAGAAGTAATGTTCAACCAATTTGCTTCTAATTTAGACAAAGTAGTAGGAAAGTTTATCAAACAAACTCTACATATGAG
Source organism: Phyllobates terribilis (assembly GCF_046119375.1). Classification (NCBI taxonomy): domain Eukaryota; kingdom Metazoa; phylum Chordata; class Amphibia; order Anura; family Dendrobatidae; genus Phyllobates; species Phyllobates terribilis. The sequence goes on from NW_027368125.1 coordinate 32,058, forward strand.
CTCTATCTATATCTATTTTACAATACGTGTAATATGTATTCACAAAATGTCCATTTTCTATATGTGTGAACTTCACATCTTTTTTTTTTTTAGTAAGTTTTAGTGCATGATGAGGTGGTGTTTACCTATAGGATCCACCATCTCTTGGACTGGGCACCATTGATGGTATTTATTGGGCCCCACGTTCTTAAGTAAATCTCAATATTGCTTCAAAAAGGTAGCTATGCATATACAGTTTACAGACAGAATGTTAACATATTAAGCAAGAGTGTGACAACTTATCAGTGCTAAATGTGCCATAAAAAAACCCAGCATGTAAAATTCTTAGCTTTGACAAGTGACAACATATCTGGCAAAATGCATTGTAAACCAAATGTAATTTTTAGCTGCAGTAAATTTTAGACAATCAAAATGATGTTAAAATGTGTGTGTTTCTTACAGTCTAGAGGCTGCTTATTCTGATGGAGGAAAACACTGACAGCATCCTTCATGATCACTGAAAGAACTGTTCTCCTTTCTCCTGCCCCACACTGATCTATCTGATCGGTGCAGTGCAGGGGAGAAAGTCACCAGGACTTGCACGGATGTTGCGCATCCTGTGTAGCTGAAAAAACTTCTGCAAGACTAGTCCTTGGACCTCTTTATGAAAAGAAGAACGACACTCCTGATATGTGAGGTGGCATGGATAGGGTCCCAATCAAACAAAGTTGTTGATTAGCCATTGAACCTTTCAGGTCATGTGATCAGTCACATTCCTGGAAGGAATTTCAAGATGTGGTAATGTATACGATGGATGAGTGTACATATATATATATATATATATATATATAAGTGTTTGTGTGTGTGGAGCTGCATGAGTATATAAGAGAGCTGTTGGTGTATGTAAGAAAGCTGTGTACAAGTATGTAGCAAAACAGTGCGTGTATGTAACAGAGGTGTGAGTGCATACTTCAAAGCTGTAGAAAAGCTATATGTGTTAGAACTGTGTTTGTGTATGGAGGAGAGTTGTGTGTGTATTTCGGAAAATTGCGTGTGTGATAGTAGTAGAGTTGTGTGTATGCAGGAGAGATGTGTGTATGTAGGAAAGAGGGTGGAAACTTATCAATGCTATAGGACCTATGCAAGAACCTAACATGATCAAATTTGACTCATGACAATACAGCTTTAAAAAATGCATTGGCAGCAATTGTACCGATCATCTACTTTCAATGAATTATCAGCAAATTGGTGAAAGTACACCTATTAAAAAAAAAATAACAGCCTCCTCCATATCCCCTCTAGCTGTCCTGTCCATCACCAAGATAGGTGCGTTTTCTGCCATTTTAGGTAGAAGTAATGTTCAACCAATTTGCTTCTAATTTAGACAAAGTAGTAGGAAAGTTTATCAAACAAACTCTACATATGAGCTCTATCTATATCTATTTTACAATACGTGTAATATGTATTCACAAAATGTCCATTTTCTATATGTGTGAACTTCACATCTTTTTTTTTTTTAGTAAGTTTTAGTGCATGATGAGGTGGTGTTTACCTATAGGATCCACCATCTCTTGGACTGGGCACCATTGATGGTATTTATTGGGCCCCACGTTCTTAAGTAAATCTCAATATTGCTTCAAAAAGGTAGCTATGCATATACAGTTTACAGACAGAATGTTAACATATTAAGCAAGAGTGTGACAACTTATCAGTGCTAAATGTGCCATAAAAAAACCCAGCATGTAAAATTCTTAGCTTTGACAAGTGACAACATATCTGGCAAAATGCATTGTAAACCAAATGTAATTTTTAGCTGCAGTAAATTTTAGACAATCAAAATGATGTTAAAATGTGTGTGTTTCTTACAGTCTAGAGGCTGCTTATTCTGATGGAGGAAAACACTGACAGCATCCTTCATGATCACTGAAAGAACTGTTCTCCTTTCTCCTGCCCCACACTGATCTATCTGATCGGTGCAGTGCAGGGGAGAAAGTCACCAGGACTTGCACGGATGTTGCGCATCCTGTGTAGCTGAAAAAACTTCTGCAAGACTAGCCCTTGGACCTCTTTATGAAAAGAAGAACGACACTCCTGATATGTGAGGTGGCATGGATAGGGTCCCAATCAAACAAAGTTGTTGATTAGCCATTGAACCTTTCAGGTCATGTGATCAGTCACATTCCTGGAAGGAATTTCAAGATGTGGTAATGTATACGATGGATGAGTGTACATATATATATATATATATATATATAAGTGTTTGTGTGTGTGGAGCTGCATGAGTATATAAGAGAGCTGTTGGTGTATGTAAGAAAGCTGTGTACAAGTATGTAGCAAAACAGTGCGTGTATGTAACAGAGGTGTGAGTGCATACTTCAAAGCTGTAGAAAAGCTATATGTGTTAGAACTGTGTTTGTGTATGGAGGAGAGTTGTGTGTGTATTTCGGAAAATTGCGTGTGTGATAGTAGTAGAGTTGTGTGTATGCAGGAGAGATGTGTGTATGTAGGAAAGAGGGTGGAAACTTATCAATGCTATAGGACCTATGCAAGAACCTAACATGATCAAATTTGACTCATGACAATACAGCTTTAAAAAATGCATTGGCAGCAATTGTACCGATCATCTACTTTCAATGAATTATCAGCAAATTGGTGAAAGTACACCTATTAAAAAAAAAATAACAGCCTCCTCCATATCCCCTCTAGCTGTCCTGTCCATCACCAAGATAGGTGCGTTTTCTGCCATTTTAGGTAGAAGTAATGTTCAACCAATTTGCTTCTAATTTAGACAAAGTAGTAGGAAAGTTTATCAAACAAACTCTACATATGAGCTCTATCTATATCTATTTTACAATACGTGTAATATGTATTCACAAAATGTCCATTTTCTATATGTGTGAACTTCACATCTTTTTTTTTTTTAGTAAGTTTTAGTGCATGATGAGGTGGTGTTTACCTATAGGATCCACCATCTCTTGGACTGGGCACCATTGATGGTATTTATTGGGCCCCACGTTCTTAAGTAAATCTCAATATTGCTTCAAAAAGGTAGCTATGCATATACAGTTTACAGACAGAATGTTAACATATTAAGCAAGAGTGTGACAACTTATCAGTGCTAAATGTGCCATAAAAAAACCCAGCATGTAAAATTCTTAGCTTTGACAAGTGACAACATATCTGGCAAAATGCATTGTAAACCAAATGTAATTTTTAGCTGCAGTAAATTTTAGACAATCAAAATGATGTTAAAATGTGTGTGTTTCTTACAGTCTAGAGGCTGCTTATTCTGATGGAGGAAAACACTGACAGCATCCTTCATGATCACTGAAAGAACTGTTCTCCTTTCTCCTGCCCCACACTGATCTATCTGATCGGTGCAGTGCAGGGGAGAAAGTCACCAGGACTTGCACGGATGTTGCGCATCCTGTGTAGCTGAAAAAACTTCTGCAAGACTAGCCCTTGGACCTCTTTATGAAAAGAAGAACGACACTCCTGATATGTGAGGTGGCATGGATAGGGTCCCAATCAAACAAAGTTGTTGATTAGCCATTGAACCTTTCAGGTCATGTGATCAGTCACATTCCTGGAAGGAATTTCAAGATGTGGTAATGTATACGATGGATGAGTGTACATATATATATATATATATATATATATAAGTGTTTGTGTGTGTGGAGCTGCATGAGTATATAAGAGAGCTGTTGGTGTATGTAAGAAAGCTGTGTACAAGTATGTAGCAAAACAGTGCGTGTATGTAACAGAGGTGTGAGTGCATACTTCAAAGCTGTAGAAAAGCTATATGTGTTAGAACTGTGTTTGTGTATGGAGGAGAGTTGTGTGTGTATTTCGGAAAATTGCGTGTGTGATAGTAGTAGAGTTGTGTGTATGCAGGAGAGATGTGTGTATGTAGGAAAGAGGGTGGAAACTTATCAATGCTATAGGACCTATGCAAGAACCTAACATGATCAAATTTGACTCATGACAATACAGCTTTAAAAAATGCATTGGCAGCAATTGTACCGATCATCTACTTTCAATGAATTATCAGCAAATTGGTGAAAGTACACCTATTAAAAAAAAAATAACAGCCTCCTCCATATCCCCTCTAGCTGTCCTGTCCATCACCAAGATAGGTGCGTTTTCTGCCATTTTAGGTAGAAGTAATGTTCAACCAATTTGCTTCTAATTTAGACAAAGTAGTAGGAAAGTTTATCAAACAAACTCTACATATGAGCTCTATCTATATCTATTTTACAATACGTGTAATATGTATTCACAAAATGTCCATTTTCTATATGTGTGAACTTCACATCTTTTTTTTTTTTAGTAAGTTTTAGTGCATGATGAGGTGGTGTTTACCTATAGGATCCACCATCTCTTGGACTGGGCACCATTGATGGTATTTATTGGGCCCCACGTTCTTAAGTAAATCTCAATATTGCTTCAAAAAGGTAGCTATGCATATACAGTTTACAGACAGAATGTTAACATATTAAGCAAGAGTGTGACAACTTATCAGTGCTAAATGTGCCATAAAAAAACCCAGCATGTAAAATTCTTAGCTTTGACAAGTGACAACATATCTGGCAAAATGCATTGTAAACCAAATGTAATTTTTAGCTGCAGTAAATTTTAGACAATCAAAATGATGTTAAAATGTGTGTGTTTCTTACAGTCTAGAGGCTGCTTATTCTGATGGAGGAAAACACTGACAGCATCCTTCATGATCACTGAAAGAACTGTTCTCCTTTCTCCTGCCCCACACTGATCTATCTGATCGGTGCAGTGCAGGGGAGAAAGTCACCAGGACTTGCACGGATGTTGCGCATCCTGTGTAGCTGAAAAAACTTCTGCAAGACTAGCCCTTGGACCTCTTTATGAAAAGAAGAACGACACTCCTGATATGTGAGGTGGCATGGATAGGGTCCCAATCAAACAAAGTTGTTGATTAGCCATTGAACCTTTCAGGTCATGTGATCAGTCACATTCCTGGAAGGAATTTCAAGATGTGGTAATGTATACGATGGATGAGTGTACATATATATATATATATATATATATATAAGTGTTTGTGTGTGTGGAGCTGCATGAGTATATAAGAGAGCTGTTGGTGTATGTAAGAAAGCTGTGTACAAGTATGTAGCAAAACAGTGCGTGTATGTAACAGAGGTGTGAGTGCATACTTCAAAGCTGTAGAAAAGCTATATGTGTTAGAACTGTGTTTGTGTATGGAGGAGAGTTGTGTGTGTATTTCGGAAAATTGCGTGTGTGATAGTAGTAGAGTTGTGTGTATGCAGGAGAGATGTGTGTATGTAGGAAAGAGGGTGGAAACTTATCAATGCTATAGGACCTATGCAAGAACCTAACATGATCAAATTTGACTCATGACAATACAGCTTTAAAAAATGCATTGGCAGCAATTGTACCGATCATCTACTTTCAATGAATTATCAGCAAATTGGTGAAAGTACACCTATTAAAAAAAAAATAACAGCCTCCTCCATATCCCCTCTAGCTGTCCTGTCCATCACCAAGATAGGTGCGTTTTCTGCCATTTTAGGTAGAAGTAATGTTCAACCAATTTGCTTCTAATTTAGACAAAGTAGTAGGAAAGTTTATCAAACAAACTCTACATATGAGCTCTATCTATATCTATTTTACAATACGTGTAATATGTATTCACAAAATGTCCATTTTCTATATGTGTGAACTTCACATCTTTTTTTTTTTTAGTAAGTTTTAGTGCATGATGAGGTGGTGTTTACCTATAGGATCCACCATCTCTTGGACTGGGCACCATTGATGGTATTTATTGGGCCCCACGTTCTTAAGTAAATCTCAATATTGCTTCAAAAAGGTAGCTATGCATATACAGTTTACAGACAGAATGTTAACATATTAAGCAAGAGTGTGACAACTTATCAGTGCTAAATGTGCCATAAAAAAACCCAGCATGTAAAATTCTTAGCTTTGACAAGTGACAACATATCTGGCAAAATGCATTGTAAACCAAATGTAATTTTTAGCTGCAGTAAATTTTAGACAATCAAAATGATGTTAAAATGTGTGTGTTTCTTACAGTCTAGAGGCTGCTTATTCTGATGGAGGAAAACACTGACAGCATCCTTCATGATCACTGAAAGAACTGTTCTCCTTTCTCCTGCCCCACACTGATCTATCTGATCGGTGCAGTGCAGGGGAGAAAGTCACCAGGACTTGCACGGATGTTGCGCATCCTGTGTAGCTGAAAAAACTTCTGCAAGACTAGTCCTTGGACCTCTTTATGAAAAGAAGAACGACACTCCTGATATGTGAGGTGGCATGGATAGGGTCCCAATCAAACAAAGTTGTTGATTAGCCATTGAACCTTTCAGGTCATGTGATCAGTCACATTCCTGGAAGGAATTTCAAGATGTGGTAATGTATACGATGGATGAGTGTACATATATATATATATATATATATATATAAGTGTTTGTGTGTGTGGAGCTGCATGAGTATATAAGAGAGCTGTTGGTGTATGTAAGAAAGCTGTGTACAAGTATGTAGCAAAACAGTGCGTGTATGTAACAGAGGTGTGAGTGCATACTTCAAAGCTGTAGAAAAGCTATATGTGTTAGAACTGTGTTTGTGTATGGAGGAGAGTTGTGTGTGTATTTCGGAAAATTGCGTGTGTGATAGTAGTAGAGTTGTGTGTATGCAGGAGAGATGTGTGTATGTAGGAAAGAGGGTGGAAACTTATCAATGCTATAGGACCTATGCAAGAACCTAACATGATCAAATTTGACTCATGACAATACAGCTTTAAAAAATGCATTGGCAGCAATTGTACCGATCATCTACTTTCAATGAATTATCAGCAAATTGGTGAAAGTACACCTATTAAAAAAAAAATAACAGCCTCCTCCATATCCCCTCTAGCTGTCCTGTCCATCACCAAGATAGGTGCGTTTTCTGCCATTTTAGGTAGAAGTAATGTTCAACCAATTTGCTTCTAATTTAGACAAAGTAGTAGGAAAGTTTATCAAACAAACTCTACATATGAGCTCTATCTATATCTATTTTACAATACGTGTAATATGTATTCACAAAATGTCCATTTTCTATATGTGTGAACTTCACATCTTTTTTTTTTTTAGTAAGTTTTAGTGCATGATGAGGTGGTGTTTACCTATAGGATCCACCATCTCTTGGACTGGGCACCATTGATGGTATTTATTGGGCCCCACGTTCTTAAGTAAATCTCAATATTGCTTCAAAAAGGTAGCTATGCATATACAGTTTACAGACAGAATGTTAACATATTAAGCAAGAGTGTGACAACTTATCAGTGCTAAATGTGCCATAAAAAAACCCAGCATGTAAAATTCTTAGCTTTGACAAGTGACAACATATCTGGCAAAATGCATTGTAAACCAAATGTAATTTTTAGCTGCAGTAAATTTTAGACAATCAAAATGATGTTAAAATGTGTGTGTTTCTTACAGTCTAGAGGCTGCTTATTCTGATGGAGGAAAACACTGACAGCATCCTTCATGATCACTGAAAGAACTGTTCTCCTTTCTCCTGCCCCACACTGATCTATCTGATCGGTGCAGTGCAGGGGAGAAAGTCACCAGGACTTGCACGGATGTTGCGCATCCTGTGTAGCTGAAAAAACTTCTGCAAGACTAGCCCTTGGACCTCTTTATGAAAAGAAGAACGACACTCCTGATATGTGAGGTGGCATGGATAGGGTCCCAATCAAACAAAGTTGTTGATTAGCCATTGAACCTTTCAGGTCATGTGATCAGTCACATTCCTGGAAGGAATTTCAAGATGTGGTAATGTATACGATGGATGAGTGTACATATATATATATATATATATATATAAGTGTTTGTGTGTGTGGAGCTGCATGAGTATATAAGAGAGCTGTTGGTGTATGTAAGAAAGCTGTGTACAAGTATGTAGCAAAACAGTGCGTGTATGTAACAGAGGTGTGAGTGCATACTTCAAAGCTGTAGAAAAGCTATATGTGTTAGAACTGTGTTTGTGTATGGAGGAGAGTTGTGTGTGTATTTCGGAAAATTGCGTGTGTGATAGTAGTAGAGTTGTGTGTATGCAGGAGAGATGTGTGTATGTAGGAAAGAGGGTGGAAACTTATCAATGCTATAGGACCTATGCAAGAACCTAACATGATCAAATTTGACTCATGACAATACAGCTTTAAAAAATGCATTGGCAGCAATTGTACCGATCATCTACTTTCAATGAATTATCAGCAAATTGGTGAAAGTACACCTATTAAAAAAAAAATAACAGCCTCCTCCATATCCCCTCTAGCTGTCCTGTCCATCACCAAGATAGGTGCGTTTTCTGCCATTTTAGGTAGAAGTAATGTTCAACCAATTTGCTTCTAATTTAGACAAAGTAGTAGGAAAGTTTATCAAACAAACTCTACATATGAGCTCTATCTATATCTATTTTACAATACGTGTAATATGTATTCACAAAATGTCCATTTTCTATATGTGTGAACTTCACATCTTTTTTTTTTTTAGTAAGTTTTAGTGCATGATGAGGTGGTGTTTACCTATAGGATCCACCATCTCTTGGACTGGGCACCATTGATGGTATTTATTGGGCCCCACGTTCTTAAGTAAATCTCAATATTGCTTCAAAAAGGTAGCTATGCATATACAGTTTACAGACAGAATGTTAACATATTAAGCAAGAGTGTGACAACTTATCAGTGCTAAATGTGCCATAAAAAAACCCAGCATGTAAAATTCTTAGCTTTGACAAGTGACAACATATCTGGCAAAATGCATTGTAAACCAAATGTAATTTTTAGCTGCAGTAAATTTTAGACAATCAAAATGATGTTAAAATGTGTGTGTTTCTTACAGTCTAGAGGCTGCTTATTCTGATGGAGGAAAACACTGACAGCATCCTTCATGATCACTGAAAGAACTGTTCTCCTTTCTCCTGCCCCACACTGATCTATCTGATCGGTGCAGTGCAGGGGAGAAAGTCACCAGGACTTGCACGGATGTTGCGCATCCTGTGTAGCTGAAAAAACTTCTGCAAGACTAGCCCTTGGACCTCTTTATGAAAAGAAGAACGACACTCCTGATATGTGAGGTGGCATGGATAGGGTCCCAATCAAACAAAGTTGTTGATTAGCCATTGAACCTTTCAGGTCATGTGATCAGTCACATTCCTGGAAGGAATTTCAAGATGTGGTAATGTATACGATGGATGAGTGTACATATATATATATATATATATATATATATAAGTGTTTGTGTGTGTGGAGCTGCATGAGTATATAAGAGAGCTGTTGGTGTATGTAAGAAAGCTGTGTACAAGTATGTAGCAAAACAGTGCGTGTATGTAACAGAGGTGTGAGTGCATACTTCAAAGCTGTAGAAAAGCTATATGTGTTAGAACTGTGTTTGTGTATGGAGGAGAGTTGTGTGTGTATTTCGGAAAATTGCGTGTGTGATAGTAGTAGAGTTGTGTGTATGCAGGAGAGATGTGTGTATGTAGGAAAGAGGGTGGAAACTTATCAATGCTATAGGACCTATGCAAGAACCTAACATGATCAAATTTGACTCATGACAATACAGCTTTAAAAAATGCATTGGCAGCAATTGTACCGATCATCTACTTTCAATGAATTATCAGCAAATTGGTGAAAGTACACCTATTAAAAAAAAAATAACAGCCTCCTCCATATCCCCTCTAGCTGTCCTGTCCATCACCAAGATAGGTGCGTTTTCTGCCATTTTAGGTAGAAGTAATGTTCAACCAATTTGCTTCTAATTTAGACAAAGTAGTAGGAAAGTTTATCAAACAAACTCTACATATGAGCTCTATCTATATCTATTTTACAATACGTGTAATATGTATTCACAAAATGTCCATTTTCTATATGTGTGAACTTCACATCTTTTTTTTTTTTAGTAAGTTTTAGTGCATGATGAGGTGGTGTTTACCTATAGGATCCACCATCTCTTGGACTGGGCACCATTGATGGTATTTATTGGGCCCCACGTTCTTAAGTAAATCTCAATATTGCTTCAAAAAGGTAGCTATGCATATACAGTTTACAGACAGAATGTTAACATATTAAGCAAGAGTGTGACAACTTATCAGTGCTAAATGTGCCATAAAAAAACCCAGCATGTAAAATTCTTAGCTTTGACAAGTGACAACATATCTGGCAAAATGCATTGTAAACCAAATGTAATTTTTAGCTGCAGTAAATTTTAGACAATCAAAATGATGTTAAAATGTGTGTGTTTCTTACAGTCTAGAGGCTGCTTATTCTGATGGAGGAAAACACTGACAGCATCCTTCATGATCACTGAAAGAACTGTTCTCCTTTCTCCTGCCCCACACTGATCTATCTGATCGGTGCAGTGCAGGGGAGAAAGTCACCAGGACTTGCACGGATGTTGCGCATCCTGTGTAGCTGAAAAAACTTCTGCAAGACTAGCCCTTGGACCTCTTTATGAAAAGAAGAACGACACTCCTGATATGTGAGGTGGCATGGATAGGGTCCCAATCAAACAAAGTTGTTGATTAGCCATTGAACCTTTCAGGTCATGTGATCAGTCACATTCCTGGAAGGAATTTCAAGATGTGGTAATGTATACGATGGATGAGTGTACATATATATATATATATATATATATATAGTGTTTGTGTGTGTGGAGCTGCATGAGTATATAAGAGAGCTGTTGGTGTATGTAAGAAAGCTGTGTACAAGTATGTAGCAAAACAGTGCGTGTATGTAACAGAGGTGTGAGTGCATACTTCAAAGCTGTAGAAAAGCTATATGTGTTAGAACTGTGTTTGTGTATGGAGGAGAGTTGTGTGTGTATTTCGGAAAATTGCGTGTGTGATAGTAGTAGAGTTGTGTGTATGCAGGAGAGATGTGTGTATGTAGGAAAGAGGGTGGAAACTTATCAATGCTATAGGACCTATGCAAGAACCTAACATGATCAAATTTGACTCATGACAATACAGCTTTAAAAAATGCATTGGCAGCAATTGTACCGATCATCTACTTTCAATGAATTATCAGCAAATTGGTGAAAGTACACCTATTAAAAAAAAAATAACAGCCTCCTCCATATCCCCTCTAGCTGTCCTGTCCATCACCAAGATAGGTGCGTTTTCTGCCATTTTAGGTAGAAGTAATGTTCAACCAATTTGCTTCTAATTTAGACAAAGTAGTAGGAAAGTTTATCAAACAAACTCTACATATGAGCTCTATCTATATCTATTTTACAATACGTGTAATATGTATTCACAAAATGTCCATTTTCTATATGTGTGAACTTCACATCTTTTTTTTTTTTAGTAAGTTTTAGTGCATGATGAGGTGGTGTTTACCTATAGGATCCACCATCTCTTGGACTGGGCACCATTGATGGTATTTATTGGGCCCCACGTTCTTAAGTAAATCTCAATATTGCTTCAAAAAGGTAGCTATGCATATACAGTTTACAGACAGAATGTTAACATATTAAGCAAGAGTGTGACAACTTATCAGTGCTAAATGTGCCATAAAAAAACCCAGCATGTAAAATTCTTAGCTTTGACAAGTGACAACATATCTGGCAAAATGCATTGTAAACCAAATGTAATTTTTAGCTGCAGTAAATTTTAGACAATCAAAATGATGTTAAAATGTGTGTGTTTCTTACAGTCTAGAGGCTGCTTATTCTGATGGAGGAAAACACTGACAGCATCCTTCATGATCACTGAAAGAACTGTTCTCCTTTCTCCTGCCCCACACTGATCTATCTGATCGGTGCAGTGCAGGGGAGAAAGTCACCAGGACTTGCACGGATGTTGCGCATCCTGTGTAGCTGAAAAAACTTCTGCAAGACTAGCCCTTGGACCTCTTTATGAAAAGAAGAACGACACTCCTGATATGTGAGGTGGCATGGATAGGGTCCCAATCAAACAAAGTTGTTGATTAGCCATTGAACCTTTCAGGTCATGTGATCAGTCACATTCCTGGAAGGAATTTCAAGATGTGGTAATGTATACGATGGATGAGTGTACATATATATATATATATATATATATATATAAGTGTTTGTGTGTGTGGAGCTGCATGAGTATATAAGAGAGCTGTTGGTGTATGTAAGAAAGCTGTGTACAAGTATGTAGCAAAACAGTGCGTGTATGTAACAGAGGTGTGAGTGCATACTTCAAAGCTGTAGAAAAGCTATATGTGTTAGAACTGTGTTTGTGTATGGAGGAGAGTTGTGTGTGTATTTCGGAAAATTGCGTGTGTGATAGTAGTAGAGTTGTGTGTATGCAGGAGAGATGTGTGTATGTAGGAAAGAGGGTGGAAACTTATCAATGCTATAGGACCTATGCAAGAACCTAACATGATCAAATTTGACTCATGACAATACAGCTTTAAAAAATGCATTGGCAGCAATTGTACCGATCATCTACTTTCAATGAATTATCAGCAAATTGGTGAAAGTACACCTATTAAAAAAAAAATAACAGCCTCCTCCATATCCCCTCTAGCTGTCCTGTCCATCACCAAGATAGGTGCGTTTTCTGCCATTTTAGGTAGAAGTAATGTTCAACCAATTTGCTTCTAATTTAGACAAAGTAGTAGGAAAGTTTATCAAACAAACTCTACATATGAGCTCTATCTATATCTATTTTACAATACGTGTAATATGTATTCACAAAATGTCCATTTTCTATATGTGTGAACTTCACATCTTTTTTTTTTTTAGTAAGTTTTAGTGCATGATGAGGTGGTGTTTACCTATAGGATCCACCATCTCTTGGACTGGGCACCATTGATGGTATTTATTGGGCCCCACGTTCTTAAGTAAATCTCAATATTGCTTCAAAAAGGTAGCTATGCATATACAGTTTACAGACAGAATGTTAACATATTAAGCAAGAGTGTGACAACTTATCAGTGCTAAATGTGCCATAAAAAAACCCAGCATGTAAAATTCTTAGCTTTGACAAGTGACAACATATCTGGCAAAATGCATTGTAAACCAAATGTAATTTTTAGCTGCAGTAAATTTTAGACAATCAAAATGATGTTAAAATGTGTGTGTTTCTTACAGTCTAGAGGCTGCTTATTCTGATGGAGGAAAACACTGACAGCATCCTTCATGATCACTGAAAGAACTGTTCTCCTTTCTCCTGCCCCACACTGATCTATCTGATCGGTGCAGTGCAGGGGAGAAAGTCACCAGGACTTGCACGGATGTTGCGCATCCTGTGTAGCTGAAAAAACTTCTGCAAGACTAGCCCTTGGACCTCTTTATGAAAAGAAGAACGACACTCCTGATATGTGAGGTGGCATGGATAGGGTCCCAATCAAACAAAGTTGTTGATTAGCCATTGAACCTTTCAGGTCATGTGATCAGTCACATTCCTGGAAGGAATTTCAAGATGTGGTAATGTATACGATGGATGAGTGTACATATATATATATATATATATATATAAGTGTTTGTGTGTGTGGAGCTGCATGAGTATATAAGAGAGCTGTTGGTGTATGTAAGAAAGCTGTGTACAAGTATGTAGCAAAACAGTGCGTGTATGTAACAGAGGTGTGAGTGCATACTTCAAAGCTGTAGAAAAGCTATATGTGTTAGAACTGTGTTTGTGTATGGAGGAGAGTTGTGTGTGTATTTCGGAAAATTGCGTGTGTGATAGTAGTAGAGTTGTGTGTATGCAGGAGAGATGTGTGTATGTAGGAAAGAGGGTGGAAACTTATCAATGCTATAGGACCTATGCAAGAACCTAACATGATCAAATTTGACTCATGACAATACAGCTTTAAAAAATGCATTGGCAGCAATTGTACCGATCATCTACTTTCAATGAATTATCAGCAAATTGGTGAAAGTACACCTATTAAAAAAAAAATAACAGCCTCCTCCATATCCCCTCTAGCTGTCCTGTCCATCACCAAGATAGGTGCGTTTTCTGCCATTTTAGGTAGAAGTAATGTTCAACCAATTTGCTTCTAATTTAGACAAAGTAGTAGGAAAGTTTATCAAACAAACTCTACATATGAGCTCTATCTATTTTACAATACGTGTAATATGTATTCACAAAATGTCCATTTTCTATATGTGTGAACTTCACATCTTTTTTTTTTTTAGTAAGTTTTAGTGCATGATGAGGTGGTGTTTACCTATAGGATCCACCATCTCTTGGACTGGGCACCATTGATGGTATTTATTGGGCCCCACGTTCTTAAGTAAATCTCAATATTGCTTCAAAAAGGTAGCTATGCATATACAGTTTACAGACAGAATGTTAACATATTAAGCAAGAGTGTGACAACTTATCAGTGCTAAATGTGCCATAAAAAAACCCAGCATGTAAAATTCTTAGCTTTGACAAGTGACAACATATCTGGCAAAATGCATTGTAAACCAAATGTAATTTTTAGCTGCAGTAAATTTTAGACAATCAAAATGATGTTAAAATGTGTGTGTTTCTTACAGTCTAGAGGCTGCTTATTCTGATGGAGGAAAACACTGACAGCATCCTTCATGATCACTGAAAGAACTGTTCTCCTTTCTCCTGCCCCACACTGATCTATCTGATCGGTGCAGTGCAGGGGAGAAAGTCACCAGGACTTGCACGGATGTTGCGCATCCTGTGTAGCTGAAAAAACTTCTGCAAGACTAGTCCTTGGACCTCTTTATGAAAAGAAGAACGACACTCCTGATATGTGAGGTGGCATGGATAGGGTCCCAATCAAACAAAGTTGTTGATTAGCCATTGAACCTTTCAGGTCATGTGATCAGTCACATTCCTGGAAGGAATTTCAAGATGTGGTAATGTATACGATGGATGAGTGTACATATATATATATATATATATATATATAAGTGTTTGTGTGTGTGGAGCTGCATGAGTATATAAGAGAGCTGTTGGTGTATGTAAGAAAGCTGTGTACAAGTATGTAGCAAAACAGTGCGTGTATGTAACAGAGGTGTGAGTGCATACTTCAAAGCTGTAGAAAAGCTATATGTGTTAGAACTGTGTTTGTGTATGGAGGAGAGTTGTGTGTGTATTTCGGAAAATTGCGTGTGTGATAGTAGTAGAGTTGTGTGTATGCAGGAGAGATGTGTGTATGTAGGAAAGAGGGTGGAAACTTATCAATGCTATAGGACCTATGCAAGAACCTAACATGATCAAATTTGACTCATGACAATACAGCTTTAAAAAATGCATTGGCAGCAATTGTACCGATCATCTACTTTCAATGAATTATCAGCAAATTGGTGAAAGTACACCTATTAAAAAAAAAATAACAGCCTCCTCCATATCCCCTCTAGCTGTCCTGTCCATCACCAAGATAGGTGCGTTTTCTGCCATTTTAGGTAGAAGTAATGTTCAACCAATTTGCTTCTAATTTAGACAAAGTAGTAGGAAAGTTTATCAAACAAACTCTACATATGAGCTCTATCTATATCTATTTTACAATACGTGTAATATGTATTCACAAAATGTCCATTTTCTATATGTGTGAACTTCACATCTTTTTTTTTTTTAGTAAGTTTTAGTGCATGATGAGGTGGTGTTTACCTATAGGATCCACCATCTCTTGGACTGGGCACCATTGATGGTATTTATTGGGCCCCACGTTCTTAAGTAAATCTCAATATTGCTTCAAAAAGGTAGCTATGCATATACAGTTTACAGACAGAATGTTAACATATTAAGCAAGAGTGTGACAACTTATCAGTGCTAAATGTGCCATAAAAAAACCCAGCATGTAAAATTCTTAGCTTTGACAAGTGACAACATATCTGGCAAAATGCATTGTAAACCAAATGTAATTTTTAGCTGCAGTAAATTTTAGACAATCAAAATGATGTTAAAATGTGTGTGTTTCTTACAGTCTAGAGGCTGCTTATTCTGATGGAGGAAAACACTGACAGCATCCTTCATGATCACTGAAAGAACTGTTCTCCTTTCTCCTGCCCCACACTGATCTATCTGATCGGTGCAGTGCAGGGGAGAAAGTCACCAGGACTTGCACGGATGTTGCGCATCCTGTGTAGCTGAAAAAACTTCTGCAAGACTAGCCCTTGGACCTCTTTATGAAAAGAAGAACGACACTCCTGATATGTGAGGTGGCATGGATAGGGTCCCAATCAAACAAAGTTGTTGATTAGCCATTGAACCTTTCAGGTCATGTGATCAGTCACATTCCTGGAAGGAATTTCAAGATGTGGTAATGTATACGATGGATGAGTGTACATATATATATATATATATATATATATAAGTGTTTGTGTGTGTGGAGCTGCATGAGTATATAAGAGAGCTGTTGGTGTATGTAAGAAAGCTGTGTACAAGTATGTAGCAAAACAGTGCGTGTATGTAACAGAGGTGTGAGTGCATACTTCAAAGCTGTAGAAAAGCTATATGTGTTAGAACTGTGTTTGTGTATGGAGGAGAGTTGTGTGTGTATTTCGGAAAATTGCGTGTGTGATAGTAGTAGAGTTGTGTGTATGCAGGAGAGATGTGTGTATGTAGGAAAGAGGGTGGAAACTTATCAATGCTATAGGACCTATGCAAGAACCTAACATGATCAAATTTGACTCATGACAATACAGCTTTAAAAAATGCATTGGCAGCAATTGTACCGATCATCTACTTTCAATGAATTATCAGCAAATTGGTGAAAGTACACCTATTAAAAAAAAAATAACAGCCTCCTCCATATCCCCTCTAGCTGTCCTGTCCATCACCAAGATAGGTGCGTTTTCTGCCATTTTAGGTAGAAGTAATGTTCAACCAATTTGCTTCTAATTTAGACAAAGTAGTAGGAAAGTTTATCAAACAAACTCTACATATGAGCTCTATCTATATCTATTTTACAATACGTGTAATATGTATTCACAAAATGTCCATTTTCTATATGTGTGAACTTCACATCTTTTTTTTTTTTAGTAAGTTTTAGTGCATGATGAGGTGGTGTTTACCTATAGGATCCACCATCTCTTGGACTGGGCACCATTGATGGTATTTATTGGGCCCCACGTTCTTAAGTAAATCTCAATATTGCTTCAAAAAGGTAGCTATGCATATACAGTTTACAGACAGAATGTTAACATATTAAGCAAGAGTGTGACAACTTATCAGTGCTAAATGTGCCATAAAAAAACCCAGCATGTAAAATTCTTAGCTTTGACAAGTGACAACATATCTGGCAAAATGCATTGTAAACCAAATGTAATTTTTAGCTGCAGTAAATTTTAGACAATCAAAATGATGTTAAAATGTGTGTGTTTCTTACAGTCTAGAGGCTGCTTATTCTGATGGAGGAAAACACTGACAGCATCCTTCATGATCACTGAAAGAACTGTTCTCCTTTCTCCTGCCCCACACTGATCTATCTGATCGGTGCAGTGCAGGGGAGAAAGTCACCAGGACTTGCACGGATGTTGCGCATCCTGTGTAGCTGAAAAAACTTCTGCAAGACTAGCCCTTGGACCTCTTTATGAAAAGAAGAACGACACTCCTGATATGTGAGGTGGCATGGATAGGGTCCCAATCAAACAAAGTTGTTGATTAGCCATTGAACCTTTCAGGTCATGTGATCAGTCACATTCCTGGAAGGAATTTCAAGATGTGGTAATGTATACGATGGATGAGTGTACATATATATATATATATATATATATATATAAGTGTTTGTGTGTGTGGAGCTGCATGAGTATATAAGAGAGCTGTTGGTGTATGTAAGAAAGCTGTGTACAAGTATGTAGCAAAACAGTGCGTGTATGTAACAGAGGTGTGAGTGCATACTTCAAAGCTGTAGAAAAGCTATATGTGTTAGAACTGTGTTTGTGTATGGAGGAGAGTTGTGTGTGTATTTCGGAAAATTGCGTGTGTGATAGTAGTAGAGTTGTGTGTATGCAGGAGAGATGTGTGTATGTAGGAAAGAGGGTGGAAACTTATCAATGCTATAGGACCTATGCAAGAACCTAACATGATCAAATTTGACTCATGACAATACAGCTTTAAAAAATGCATTGGCAGCAATTGTACCGATCATCTACTTTCAATGAATTATCAGCAAATTGGTGAAAGTACACCTATTAAAAAAAAAATAACAGCCTCCTCCATATCCCCTCTAGCTGTCCTGTCCATCACCAAGATAGGTGCGTTTTCTGCCATTTTAGGTAGAAGTAATGTTCAACCAATTTGCTTCTAATTTAGACAAAGTAGTAGGAAAGTTTATCAAACAAACTCTACATATGAGCTCTATCTATTTTACAATACGTGTAATATGTATTCACAAAATGTCCATTTTCTATATGTGTGAACTTCACATCTTTTTTTTTTTTAGTAAGTTTTAGTGCATGATGAGGTGGTGTTTACCTATAGGATCCACCATCTCTTGGACTGGGCACCATTGATGGTATTTATTGGGCCCCACGTTCTTAAGTAAATCTCAATATTGCTTCAAAAAGGTAGCTATGCATATACAGTTTACAGACAGAATGTTAACATATTAAGCAAGAGTGTGACAACTTATCAGTGCTAAATGTGCCATAAAAAAACCCAGCATGTAAAATTCTTAGCTTTGACAAGTGACAACATATCTGGCAAAATGCATTGTAAACCAAATGTAATTTTTAGCTGCAGTAAATTTTAGACAATCAAAATGATGTTAAAATGTGTGTGTTTCTTACAGTCTAGAGGCTGCTTATTCTGATGGAGGAAAACACTGACAGCATCCTTCATGATCACTGAAAGAACTGTTCTCCTTTCTCCTGCCCCACACTGATCTATCTGATCGGTGCAGTGCAGGGGAGAAAGTCACCAGGACTTGCACGGATGTTGCGCATCCTGTGTAGCTGAAAAAACTTCTGCAAGACTAGCCCTTGGACCTCTTTATGAAAAGAAGAACGACACTCCTGATATGTGAGGTGGCATGGATAGGGTCCCAATCAAACAAAGTTGTTGATTAGCCATTGAACCTTTCAGGTCATGTGATCAGTCACATTCCTGGAAGGAATTTCAAGATGTGGTAATGTATACGATGGATGAGTGTACATATATATATATATATATATATATATATAGTGTTTGTGTGTGTGGAGCTGCATGAGTATATAAGAGAGCTGTTGGTGTATGTAAGAAAGCTGTGTACAAGTATGTAGCAAAACAGTGCGTGTATGTA
Source organism: Phyllobates terribilis (assembly GCF_046119375.1). Classification (NCBI taxonomy): domain Eukaryota; kingdom Metazoa; phylum Chordata; class Amphibia; order Anura; family Dendrobatidae; genus Phyllobates; species Phyllobates terribilis. The sequence continues at coordinate 51,253 of NW_027368125.1, forward strand.
ACAGAGGTGTGAGTGCATACTTCAAAGCTGTAGAAAAGCTATATGTGTTAGAACTGTGTTTGTGTATGGAGGAGAGTTGTGTGTGTATTTCGGAAAATTGCGTGTGTGATAGTAGTAGAGTTGTGTGTATGCAGGAGAGATGTGTGTATGTAGGAAAGAGGGTGGAAACTTATCAATGCTATAGGACCTATGCAAGAACCTAACATGATCAAATTTGACTCATGACAATACAGCTTTAAAAAATGCATTGGCAGCAATTGTACCGATCATCTACTTTCAATGAATTATCAGCAAATTGGTGAAAGTACACCTATTAAAAAAAAAATAACAGCCTCCTCCATATCCCCTCTAGCTGTCCTGTCCATCACCAAGATAGGTGCGTTTTCTGCCATTTTAGGTAGAAGTAATGTTCAACCAATTTGCTTCTAATTTAGACAAAGTAGTAGGAAAGTTTATCAAACAAACTCTACATATGAGCTCTATCTATTTTACAATACGTGTAATATGTATTCACAAAATGTCCATTTTCTATATGTGTGAACTTCACATCTTTTTTTTTTTTAGTAAGTTTTAGTGCATGATGAGGTGGTGTTTACCTATAGGATCCACCATCTCTTGGACTGGGCACCATTGATGGTATTTATTGGGCCCCACGTTCTTAAGTAAATCTCAATATTGCTTCAAAAAGGTAGCTATGCATATACAGTTTACAGACAGAATGTTAACATATTAAGCAAGAGTGTGACAACTTATCAGTGCTAAATGTGCCATAAAAAAACCCAGCATGTAAAATTCTTAGCTTTGACAAGTGACAACATATCTGGCAAAATGCATTGTAAACCAAATGTAATTTTTAGCTGCAGTAAATTTTAGACAATCAAAATGATGTTAAAAT